>NC_132894.1:35302807-35435307 GCF_030463535.1 Salminus brasiliensis
TGATATGTAATAACAACTATAATTATTTTCAGAATTCCGATATGTAATTACACAACTGTAACAAGTTGTAATACTTTGATACATAAATTGTTACAACTGTAATGTAACTGTAACTGATATGTAATAACAACTATAATTATTTTCAGAATTCCGATATGTAATTACACAAATGTAACAAGTTTCAGAATTCTGATACATAACTACATAACTGTTAGATATGGTGTAATATTTCAATATGTAATTAGTTACAACTGTAATGTACCTGTAACTGATATGTAACCAATTACAACTGTAATTAGTTTAAAAATTCAGATAAGTAATTACCCAAATGTAACAAGTTGTAATATTCTGATATGTAATTAGTTACCACTGTAATGTAACTGCAACTGATATATGTAACAAATTACAACTGTAATTAGTTTCAGAATTCTGATATGTAATTACACAAATGTAAGAAGTTGTGGACCTTTGAAGTGTAACTACACAACTGTAAGAAGTAGTATTATTCCAATTTGTAATTACAAAAATATTGGGATTTGTGGAATTCCGTAATATATATAATAAAATGAATATGTAATTACAGAAATGGAACAGGTCTTATTCCCATATTCTAAATTCAGTATTCTTAATTCTGGAATTATTGAATTGTAATACTGTAATTAGAGCCCTGTAAAATACAGCGTTACCAAAAAATTAAAGGTGATGAGGGACTGACTTTATAAGACTCATGCTGCTTATAATCCACACACACACACACACACACACACACACACACACACACACACACACACACACACACACACACACAGTTTTTCCTGCTGCAGGTCACTCTGGCTGAAAATGTCCTGTCTAATGGCTTCAGCAGACACACACACACACGGGTGGCCCCAAAATCCCCCTATCAATAATCTTCTACATCCTTCCAACACACACACACACACACACACACACACACACACACACGTTCCCTATAATGTTAATAGATGTTGGGCATCTACCAGGGTGAAAGTTTATGGGGAATATTTTCCGTACTGGCAACCCTGTCACAGAAACATTGCTGTTTATAAAGAGCACAACTGCCAATCAGATTCAGCCCACATCAGATCCCAAAACACACATTATTATAGTTCTATTAAACTTCTCCCGAGAATTCACCGATTTATACTCACAACTGTTGCTAAGGAGGAACTACTTTACAGAACACTGGCAAACATGCCATTCTAACCTAATGACTGTAGCTCCGCCTCCTCAGTGTATATCACAATACCTACATTTAGAGCGTTATTAATATTCACCCTAATGAGAGACTGTAGCTCCGCCTCCTCAGTGTATATCACAATACCTACATTTAGAGATACTGTAGCTCCGCCTCCTCAGTGTATATCACAATATCTACATTTAGAGTTATTAATATTCACCCTAATGAGTATCCTAAGGGGTAATGCATGTGGGCGGAGCATTAACAGAACAACTGTCTGAGAAAATATTTGCTAGAAGTGATTTACACATTACTGTGCGTGTGTGTGTGTGTGTGTGAGTGTGTGTGTGTGTGTGTGTGTGTGTGTGTGTGTGTGTGTGTGTGAGAATCGATAAAGGACTTTAAGTCATTGTCTTAAGGAGTTTTCCCAATTTAGGCTCCAACGGAAACAGAGAGGAAAAGATGACAGCAGCAGTTTAACTGTAAAGAGAGGAGAGCACACACGCACACACACACACACACACACACACACACACACACACACACACACACACACACACACACAGTGTAAAGCAGTTCTACATTTGAAACCCTCCGATCTCCAGCAGGACACAAATCCAGCAGCGTAAGGTTTGAATTTACAGAATTACATTACCTCTCCCCAGCCAAGCACACACACACACACACACACACACACACACACACACACAGCAAGTGCCAAGTCAGACAATTTAAGTCATGTGCGTGTCCTGAAAGCACTGTGTGTGTGTAGAGCTCTCACCAGAAGTAAATGCAATGCAATAAGGCGAGGTACACACTGCAGGATGTGGCCTTATTACTGCTCTATCTGTTATATACATATGCACACACACACACACACACACACACACACACAGTAAAACTCTGATATTAGAATAAACACTAATAATAACACTCCTACAGAAAGTGGTGGTGGTTCTCCATCACTGTGTTCATCATTAGAACATCTCCAGAGTTCTCCTCTCTCATGGAGTCTAGTGTTATTTAGAGTTCTCCTCAGATCAACACCTGGTTTGGTGGTAAATCAGGGCTTAATGATGGTGAATCAGGTGAGCTGCTGCTGCTGCTGCTGCTGCTGCTGCTGATGGAGTTGAACACATCCTCCACGCTGTGCTGGCTGGACTGGGGGGCGTCCAGGAGAAACCTGGAGGAACCGAGCTCTGTTCTTCAGACTAGCTCACCGACAAGATCTCACTACTTTCTTTCTTCAGAATGAGAAGCTCTTGTTTCTCCTTTTTACTGGATTTATGTTCAGCTGCATCTGTATACACACACACACACCAGGTATAAGCTGAAGTAAAGACTCTGAAGAAGCCTCGGCTGATTGGCTGTTCAGGCTGGACAGGGATGCCTGTTTAAAATGGTCTTATTGGTCGTTCTAAAAACTGCAGTGCTTCAACTTCAGTACAGGCTACCTGACACGACCCCTCGCCACACTGCACCATCACCTGCTCACACACCCCTCACCCCAAGGATTTAATCCGGGACGTGTGAGACAATAGCAGACCCAATTACACGCTCTGCACTCAATCGAGCACAAAATCCCACACGACTTCTGTTTTATGACAAAGGCTTTGCCTGAATAGGACACGGGTGTGTGTGTGTGTGTGTGTGTGTGTGTGTGTGCAGGGGGGCGTGTGTAACGGCACAAGTGTGTAAAGAGTGATAAAAGTGGGACAAGTGTGTAGAAGTTACATTTTATGAAGAAATGAGAAAATCCTTATTATGCACCACACATATGGATACACACCCATTTCGCTAACCCTAGTTGTTTCTAACAGCGACTACAGATGTATAATGAATACACACACACAGTCTGAATGTGTGTGTGTAGGGCTGGGCGATATGGTACAATTACTAAAATCACAATATTCAGATACAGTGATTTTCAACATCAACCTACAGTTGATCAGTGTCTTTAACACCATAGCAAAATTTATCATCATCAAAGATCGTCACATTGCCCAGCCCTAGGTATGTATATTATATACACACAGTTAGCATATATATATATATATATATATATATATATATATATATATATATATATATATATATATAAGCAATAAAAAGTGTGTTCGGTAGTGATTTCTGTAATGTAATAATACTATGCTCGAGAAAAAAAAATAATAGTAGTAATAAAAAAATGTAAATATATATTATTTTGTAGTGCATAGTATTATATATATATATATATACACACACACACATACTCACATATATGTAACTTTTGTAGAGCACAGTCGCACAAATATATATATATACACACAAATACATACATTTAAATATACACATACACACACATTTTGTTCACAATGATTGTGCAATGATTTTTTACATAAAAAATATGATACATATATATGTATATATGTATATATATGTATATACACACACACTTATAGAGCACATTATTATTTGTAGGTACTATATAGATATAACATATGGGAATTTTTTTTATTATTATATATATGTACTTGCAAACATATATATATATATATATATATATATATATATCTGGTACACACACACACACACACACATATATATATATGACGTACTGTTATTGCATAAATGTACTCCTATACATGCATGACCCCGTGTCCTTACATAAACCTGTCTGAGCGAGTGTGCGAGCTGGAGCAGACAGAATGACCCATTACCCAGGATGCCTCCAACACCATATGGCTACAGCGCTCTCTCCAGTTTCCAGGCTGGGTGTTGAGAGGGGCCTGCCAGCCGTCAGGCTAAAGCCGGGCACATGTGGCGTCTCTGGGCTTTGATGCTCTAAATCACGCTACCACCCCACCCTCCCTCCACCGCCCCTACCACCACCACCACCACCCGCCCATCCCCAGCCTGAGATCTGAGAAAGTCTAATTGCTGCAAGCTCACTTCCACCCCCTGCGTGGCTGTGACCTTCAGAAGGAGCTTAGCACACACTTAAGCTGAGGACACTGCCTGTCAAAAGTTTGAGGACAGACAGGCTGTGTGGATCATTTCTACGTCAGGCAGCGATAACCTACCGTACCTTTCCAGCCTGTTCTCTGTTATACACAGACACAGTGTGCACACAGCGATTGTGCTGTGCTGCCAAGGAAAAGCCTCGTATCTCCAAAATGTCAACATTACCGGAGAAGGTTAAAACCGTCTGAACTTTCAATGGATGTCTGTGTAAAAAGATTTTATTAGAGTCATTTTGGAGCATTTCTATTGGTCCTTCATCATAATAAAAAAAGTCTATATACTACATTAAAAAAAAATGTTACGCAGAAACGTAAACATCAAAAATGAAGATGCAAGGTTTTTGCATTATTTTTTCTATATATATTTAAAAATAGATATTTATTATATGTTAGTTTATTAGTATTTATTAGTAGTATTATTTTTAATAACACCGGCTACTGAGGTAAAGAACCTTAAACCCTCATATATTAGAGCTTGCTTGTTTCTTTTGGGGTATTGTTATGGTCCGGTTCGTCCTACGACGTCAGCAGTTCAGTCAGCAGCTGTGTTAGCTTAGCATGTAGCATTACTCATATCCCATTAACAACCTTAAAATTCCAGCGAATCCGGCGGCACTTGGAGGTAAACGTACACTAGACTAAACATACTGGGTATATGCATGTTTACCACAAAGTGAGATTTTCCTAGATTGCGCTTAGATTACGCTCCACATCTAAGAATTCCAGCTTAGATGTGAAGTTTCTAGTTTGGGAATGATGCCGACTACAGAGCGCAGTAAGGATCTGCTGATGCTGCACTTGATGAATTTGATGGAACGTGGCGAATACAGTTCTGCTTGGTCTCATTTCCCATTATTTTGTTTTGTTTATGTCATTTCTGACCTGGATACAAACTGGAAAAGGTGAGAAGGGCAGTCCCGGACCTTTCAATACAGAATGCAAATGTAAATTATTGAGCAGATATTTCAATAATTATGGAATTATAAATAAATAATTATGCAATGGAAGTAAAATGTGCAATGAAATGATGATAACTGTAGACTTTAAGGGTATAAAGCATCATTTTTTTTTTCTTTGCTACTAATCCAGGGCTGGGTTTGAGAGTAGTTGTATATCTGTGTGTGTGTGTGTGTATATGTGTGTGTTTGTGTGTGGTATTGTATAATGTATGTGTATTGGCCAAACTGCAGCATGTAAGGAGCCCAATTTGCTCCTATTATAAAGACACAAAAGCTCAGCATGTCAGACTCAGCAGCAAAGCCCAGTGGTGTACTCGGCCCCGGCCACTCTCAAAGCCTTTAAAAGAAAAACCTGTTCGGGAAAGTTAAGACAAAAAAATCATTAAGGAGCTTTTATGACTTTACTAAAACTGCTTTAACTTAAAAAAGTTAACTTTCCTTTAAAGTTTGAGTTCTGTAAATACATACAGCAGAGTCCCTATAGAAGGTTTAATACAATGAATACATTAAGACATTAATCACTGCATATCTGCTGTAAACAACCTGCACATCTCCAGAAGAGGTACTGCTGTGGCCTTTGAGCCAAGACCTAGCAGGGTGAAGTCTACCCCATGTCTCCCCAGCCACCACCTCTTCTCCAACTGCTGCTGATGCAGGACCACTAGGCGGTCACACGCTTCCCAGCTCCGATTCAACAGCTAACGGACGCCTGTGCTGACCAACATCGCACTAGGAGAGACGTGGGGAGGAAGTGCCATCCGCCCACCCCTCAGAGAGCAAGACCAGTTGTGCTGCCCCCGAGTCCGGCTGCTGATGGCAAGCAGCACGACCCAGGATTTAAACCAGCGATCCTCAGGTTATCGTAGCGGTGGTTTAGTCCACTGGACCACTCTGGACTCTGGTTAACCTCAAGACCAAACCTAACCCTGATCCTGATCCTAACCTTACCTTCAATCCAAAACTTAACCCTGATCCTGATCCTAACCTTAACCTCAAGCCCAAACCTAACCCTGATCCTAACTTTACCCTCAATCCAAAACTTAACCCTGATCCTAATCCTAACCTTAATCTCAATTCAAAACTTAACCCTGATCCAAATCCTAACCTTAACCTCAATCCAAAACCTAACCAAACCTTACCCACAACCTAACCCTAAACCCTGATCCTAATCCTAACCTTAACCTCAACCCAAAACTTAACCCTGATCCTAATCCTAACCTTAACCTCAACCCAAAACCAAACCAAGTCTTACCCACAACCTAACCCTAAACCCTGATCCTAATCCTAACCTTAACCCACAACCTAACCCTAACCCTGATCCTGACCCTCCTGTTGGTCCTAGTCTTAACCTTAACCTCACCCCAAATCTAACCCTTCTCCTGGCTCTAATCCTAACCTTAATCTCAACCCACAACATAATGCTTACTCTAACCCTGCTCTTAATCCTAACCTTAACCTCAACCCAAAACCTAATCCTAATCCTCCTCCTGGTCCTAATCCTAACCTTAACCTCAACCCAAAACTTAATCCTGGCCCCTTAATCTCATTCTAACCCAGTTAGTCTCCAGTTCCAGACTGGTGTCAGCAGCAGGTCTACAGATCTGAACCTGGACTCCATCACTCCATCCCAGGGATTGCTGTATTTGGGGAATGCAAGCTGGTGTAGTAGTGTGGGAACACTGTTGAAGTGGTGGAGTGTGTGTGTGTGTGTGTGTGTGTGTGTGTGTTTGGGGGGGGGTATTTCTGCATTCTCCTGCAACACAGTAGGCCTCGTATTTCCCCATGGGCTGTGCAGCGAAGCAATGAATGATTTTCCACCTGGCCAACAAGCAAAATCACGCAGTGGAACAGTGTCTAATGACCATGGAGAGCTCCTGGACTACTGACCTACAGCGAGTGTGTGTGATACGCTGCATAATTCAGCGGGAGAGTCCCGCTACGAGCCGTCAATACAACGTCAACAAGTCAACCAGGGCTGCGATATTCGATTACATTAGCAATGGTGCACAAACCAACAGCAGGTCACCAACGCACAGGTTACGCAGACACGTACACTATGTTGACAAAAGTATAGGGACACCTGCTCGTTCATTCATGTATCTTCTGAAATCAAGGCTATTAAAGACAAGCTGATCCTGGTTTTGTTGGAGTAACTGTCTCTACTGTCCAGAGAAAAAGACTTTCTACTAGATTTTGATGAGAGCGTTAGTGAGGTCAAGATGTTGGAAGATGATCTCAAAAGTGGGTGGAGCTCCATCCATCATTCCAGGGAACACATTTCTCCACAGCTGTGTGTTTGTGTGCATTTGCACCTCGGTGTCAGCAGCGGGTGTAGCTTAAAGTAGCTGAATGCAATCATTTGAAGGGGTGTCCACAAACATTTGGACAGAGAGTGTATACGCACACTGCTCTAAGACTGTTTACATCATTTTTAAAGGCAAATCAACAATCTGCTAACTCAGCAACACAGACACACGCGATCAATTCTCGCTGATCAGCAGACGGCTGGTCTGTATTGGTATTCTAACAACCGCTCGGTCAGAGGATTGTATTGAGGTCAATAGCTGATGGCTGCTGAAGTCCTGCTGCTCTCTGCCTGGCCGGCACGGTCAGAAACAATCGATGTGGAGTGAAAGGTGTAAGAGGAGTGTAGAGTTCCAACCAGCGGGAAACAGCGTGACAGTGTGTGTGTGTGAGTGTGTGTGTGTGTGTGTGTGTGTGTGTGTGTGTGTGTGTGTGTGTGTGTGTGTGTGTGTAAAATGTGGTGAGAGATGATCCCACATCCCAAGGTTCATTCCACCCTTGATATAGTCCTTCATCTAAGTGTTAATCAGTCGACCACCTGACTAATCAATAAGTTAGTCCACTCCTTTATTCATTACTCTCTGATGCAAGCTGCAGCCAGAGTGTTGCTATGTGGTTGCTATGGTATTCCAAGTGGTTGCTATGGTATCTAAGGTGTAAGGTTGTGCTGGTCTAGTGTTTATTTTAAATTCAAGTGTATCAGCCAGCAGCTCGCCCCCCTCTACTCTACTCGACTCGACTCTTGTGGGACGGCTTTACACTTGGAACATTGCTGTGAGGAGGACTTGATTGCAGTCGTGCAGTTGAGAGCATCAGTGAGGTCAGTTCCAACTCACCCCAAAGGTGCTGGATGGAGCTCTATCACTCCAGAGAACTCTAAAGCCCAATGCTGAGGGGCTTTATTATGGCCCTAGCCTATGCTTAACATTGGGCGCAAGCACCCATTAATTAACCCATTAATTAACCCAGACGTATTCTTCAGAAACTACTATGGAACTAGCATGCATGTTCTACAGACTGAGAACCCTCAGGTCATTCATGTAAGGGGTTTAATCCCTCATTCGTTCTAGCTTTTCTATAACCTTCATCAACCTTCCCCTTTCCTTCTCTTCTTCTTACCTCCCAGTGACTGAAGACCAGCTGTGGACTGGCCAGGCCGCTGGTCCTCTTCCTCATCTCATCTGCAAATCCGAAGCTTTCGGCCACAGGTAGGACGGCTCTGATGATAAACATGTCTGTTCCCTCCTTCATCTCTTCATTCAGGACGCGGCCCTCACGCTTGGATAGAACACCATACACACGACCTAAACACACACACACACACACACACACACACACACACACACACACACACACACACACACACGTCACTATAGTAGAATTCCGATGGGGATACAGTACCATACTTTCACTATAGTACAGTTTCAGCTCTTTAATTGAGTTAGATTGAGATACAGTGCCATACTTTCACTATAGTACAGTTTCAGCTCTTTAATTGAGTTAGATTGGGATACAGTACCATACTTTCACTATAGTACAGTTTCAGCTCTTTAATTGAGTTAGATTGGGATACAGTACCATACTTTCACTATAGTACAGTTTCAGCTCTTTAATTGAGTTAGATTGAGATACAGTGCCATACTTTCACTATAGTACAGTTTCAGCTCTTTAATTGAGTTAGATTGGGATACAGTACCATACTTTCACTATAGTACAGTTTCAGCTCTTTAATTGAGTTAGATTGAGATACAGTGCCATACTTTCACTATAGTACAGTTTCAGCTCTTTAATTGAGTTAGATTGGGATACAGTACCATACTTTCACTATAGTACAGTTTCAGCTCTTTAATTGAGTTAGATTGGGATACAGTACCATACTTTCACTATAGTACAGTTTCAGCTCTTTAATTGAGTTACATTGGGATACAGTACCATACTTTCACTATAGTACAGTTTCAGCTCTTTGAGTTAGATTGAGATACAGTACCATACTTTCACTATAGTACAGTTTCAGCTCTTTTAATTGAGTTAGATTGGGATACAGTACCATACTTTCACTATAGTACAGTTTCAGCTCTTTTAATTGAGTTAGATTGAGATACAGTACCATACTTTCACTATAGTACAGTTTCAACTCTTTAATTGAGTTAGATTGAGATACAGTACCATACTTTCACTATAGTACAGTTTCAGCTCTTTTAATTGAGTTAGATTGGGATACAGTACCATACTTTCACTATAGTACAGTTTCAGCTCTTTAATTGAGTTAGATTGAGATACAGTACCATACTTTCACTATAGTACAGTTTCAGCTCTTTAATTGAGTTAGATTGGGATACAGTACCATACTTTCACTATAGTACAGTTTCAGCTCTTTAATTGAGTTAGATTGGGATACAGTACCATACTTTCACTATAGTACAGTTTCAGCTCTTTTAATTAAGTTACATTGAGATACAGTACCATACTTTCACTATAGTACAGTTTCAGCTCTTTTAATTGAGTTAGATTGGGGTACAGTACCATACTTTCACTATAGTACAGTTTCAGCTCTTTTAATTGAGTTAGATTGAGATACAGTACCATACTTTCACTATAGTACAGTTTCAGCTCTTTTAATTGAGTTAGATTGGGGTACAGTACCATACTTTCACTATAGTACAGTTTCAGCTCTTTAATTGAGTTAGATTGGGGTACAGTACCATACTTTCACTATAGTACAGTTTCAGCTCTTTTAATTGAGTTAGATTGAGATACAGTACCATACTTTCACTATAGTACAGTTTCAGCTCTTTTAATTGAGTTAGATTGAGATACAGTGCCATACTTTCACTATAGTACAGTTTCAGCTCTTTAATTGAGTTAGATTGGGGTACAGTACCATACTTTCACTATAGTACAGTTTCAGCTCTTTTAATTGAGTTAGATTGAGATACAGTACCATACTTTCACTATAGTACAGTTTCAGCTCTTTTAATTGAGTTAGATTGGGATACGGTACCATACTTTCACTATAGTACAGTTTCAGCTCTTTAATTGAGTTAGATTGGGATACGGTACCATACTTTCACTATAGTACAGTTTCAGCTCTTTAATTGAGTTAGATTGGGGTACAGTACCATACTTTCACTATAGTACAGTTTCAGCTCTTTAATTGAGTTAGATTGGGATACAGTACCATACTTTCACTATAGTACAGTTTCCTTGTTTATATGTCCAGGTTTTAGACTTGAAAGCATGTCAGTTAGCAGGAACCTGTGATGCTGACATCACAAACATGACAATGCAGAGACACACCATGGACACAGAATCAGGCCTCCGGACATCCTTCTCCTTTTATAAACACACACCAACTAACCCATCCCCACTCACACACCAGCCTGGCTGGAAGAATATGTGGAAGTGACACACACTCGCCCTGGAGACCACAGCAGGCTAACAGTGTTTAGCTTCCACAATAATAGCCGCTGACAGACGGAGAGGGCCCATGCCCTCATCACACACATACACCCGGCTCTCAGGTCAAGCGATTTAGACCTTTCTCACTGTCGGGCTGCGGCGAGCGAAACCGATAAGTGTTTGGTAGAGTGGTAATAGTATCTAAAAAAAAAAAAACGTTAAAGTGAAAGTTCGGCCCAAACTCGAGTGTAGACGGTCCTTCAATGACCCCAGATGCCGTCAATCGACCAGGACATGTTTGATATCTGACGTGTGCTACTTGAATGGAAGATGCTAGGCTAACATTGCTAACAAAGACTAGACTTCGACTGTCACCAGTCTTATTTTTGTAAATACACACCCAGAAACGTCTTTTAAAATACATTAAAATCTTTATTTTTTCTGACGCAGACAAATCAAGGTGGTTTAGAGTACCGTGTTAGCCTTATTTTTTATTTTATTAAATAATAAATAATAATAAATATATATATTTTTATTACAGTTTTCATTTTAAACATTTAAATGAAGTCTATCCCCCCTAAGAAAACGTTTACTTGTCTATATAGCTTTTGACAGATTTTGGACAACAATTAATTAAGATTTTAGGCATGTCTTTACAGATATGAGATTGGTGACAGTCCAAATCCAGTCTGTGTTAGCAACATTAGCCTAGCATCTCCAATTCTGTACTAAAGAAGCACAGTTGCTAAACCTGTCTTGGTTGATCGACTGATGTGGAGTCTGACTTTGTGTTGCAGAACATGAGGCAGACAGTTAGCACCATGCTAGCAAGTGGGAGATCGCCTTTCAGTGCCTTCCAGCTACATTAGCTTCCATAAGCTCCAGTGCAAAACTGAAGAAGTCGACTTCGGACCCCAAACATGTTTTGGCTGATCAACTACATCTGAGATAAGAGGGAAATTGTGCGTATCTGATTTCTGATCAGACTTTCCCTTTAAAGTCAGTAACAGGCTAGATTTGTATCTGTAAGCTGGGATTATCAACACCTGGACACAAGGCAGGACTTTAGCTCCCACGGAAGAGAGAATATCCCGCCAGGAGAGAAAGACAAATGAAGATTATGTATTTCATGCTCTAAATCTCTCCTTGGAAGTGATCTCTCCTAATAAAGTCCAGCTGCTCTCCTAAACGCCCCGCGTTCACGCCGCATGTTTATTGAAACAAAAGCCTGCGGGTTCAGGCCTGGATTTGGAATATTTTTGCAGAGGTATAAAAAATAAGGAAGAAGGACGGCGGGGAAAAAGTCATTCGCACTGTTTGTTGAATTATTTATCTGTTCTCTCCCGGCTCGGAGACGTCGCACATTTTTCTCCCAGGTTCGGGGTCCTCCTGGGGCGGGATCCCTTTACTCCTTCAGCTGGCTCCTTTTTCACTCAGGCATGTTAGCCAGACAATCCGGTCTTTGTTCGAGGACCCGGTGCTATGACATCACCTCCTCAAAACATGACCGGCCCACAGCAGCTTCCAATTAGGGAACAGGGAAAAGCATTTCCTCTGTGTGTGGTACCGGGGCCGGGGAACCTAGTAAAAGCCTTGAAGGAGAAGTTCAGCACCAAGTCAGATTTACACAGTTTTACCTTTTTATATCAAATGTAGATCAGACAGGACGTGTTTGGTAAAGGATTAAAATGAAAAAAAAACAAAAAACAAAAAACAAAAAAAAAACTCAATTATTAGAGATTATTTTAATTAATAAATTATTTTTTATTACATTTATTAATTTTTACTGTATTTCCTGTTCTGTTACGCTATAATTATTTTTATTTCTTCTTCACAATATTGTTTACTTGTTTTTTTTATATTTATATTATTTTTATTCATATATTATTTGTGTATTGAATTTCTTATTAACTTAAAACTTATTTTTAAAAGCTTTTTTAATTTTTTATTAATTATTATTCATATATTAATTATATATTTAATATAATATTATATATGGTTAATATTATTTTTTATTTTATATTTTATTTATTTTTATTGAGGCTGGGATAACTTTTTTTTTTCAAACACTTCAAATAAAATAAAGATTCATTACATTAATTAATTTGAATTTTATTACATTTTACCATGCATCCCTCCTACTTACCCAAGACCTCTGCAGTAGCCATAATCTCGCAGGTGTACATGGCGGCCATCAGCCGCTGCGGTTTGGCCTGGAAGGCGCAGCGGCAGGCCTCCTTCATGGCGGCGATGAGCTGACCAGAAAACGGCCCATAGCAGTCTGTCGCAGCATCTCCTTTCCGTCGGTTCTGACCGCCGCCTGCCTCGCTACTTCCTCCAGGCTCAGACACTTCACTCGCTGGGGCTGCTGGATACAGAGGAAACAAATGAACGTAATAATCAATCTACCGATTCATCAAAATCTACTCTTCTCTGTCCATTCATTTATTCAACCTCTTGAACCAAGAGTAGCCTGAAGTTGGTTAAGATGTTCATGGAACTTTACAGAACTGGCATTCTAGTAATTGGTTCAATTACGCAGGCTTCTACAGCATCAGCACCACGAAGGTCAATATCACCATAACCCTGAAGCAACCCCACACTGCACAGACCTACCACTTGTTTTCTTGTTGTTCGCTTCCAAACCCTGATGAGAAGTGGTTTCCTCCTCTGTCGAGTCCTGCTGAGCAAACTGAGAGGCTAATTTCATCTCCCAGCTCTCCACTGAGAAGCAGACGCCCATCAGAGGCTCCTCACACATCGGGCCGGATAGCGTAGCTAGCTGGAAACCGCTAACGATGCTGTTGTCAAAATCTCGGAGTGTGACGGCTTCAGGCTTCTCCTTCTCTCGCTCCAGACACTGCCACACTGATGGCCTCTGATATCCCTCCACGCTGTTCAGAAGAACGTTCGGCCCACAGCGGCGCGGCCCGAAGGCCCAGATGCTCTCCACAGCGTTCCTCCACTTGCGACCCTGCAGGTGACCCTCCAGCTTGGATTTAAAGTCCTGGATCTCCTCCAGGGTCTTCTGGCTGATCTCCAGGGTCTTTCCTTCTCGGGCAAACAGGCTGAACTGCTCCATGGTCCGGATTAGCTCAGAGCTTCCCTCCAGCAGTCTCGTCACCTCTTCTGGCAGCGGAACGGCCCGAACCCCGATGGTGGCCATCTTGTTGGGGGTGGTGAGGTTGACCAGGCCGCTGGAGTCTACCTGGACGCCCTCAGAGTACTTGGCCTGCTCCTCTTTGGCTTGGTGGATGACGGCTACCTTCTGTTGCCGGCCCAGATCCTCATTCACCATGTCCACTTTGGGTGGGCGGATTACTGTCTCACGGAACGGGATGATGGGCTTGGAGGCGCTGATCTCGATTTTGGCAAATCTAAAGGGAAAGGTCAGAAAACAGACCAGACAGAAAAGTGAACCAGCTACAAATACAAACAAGGCTCTTCATTATGATATTCAGAGGTGCAACTATATCTGTAATCGATTAAGCTATCAATTATTATCCGATTAATCGATTAATAATTCAGAGGTTTGGCAAACTGGAGAACGACAAACAAACCGATTGGCTAGCAATCAGGGATTAGAATGAACCCTCAGTTTTGAATTATAGTTAATATAAAAAATATAGTTAAAGCTGCAACCAACAATTATTTTTATAAACGATTATTATTATGTATCGATTATCTATTATCTAGTTGCTAATCAACCAATCTTCCTTGGTCTGGCGAATCCGAGGATGAAGTAGGTTCAAAATACGAGAAATAAAAACAACAATTGACTATTACATACATCTGTGTTCAAGATTAATGCAACTAATGACCATTTCTATCATCTATAAAATAATATTAAACTATCAACTATTATTCGATTAATCGCCAATGAAATTTCTGCCAGTTTCCTTCTGAGGTATTTTAAAAATGTAAAAGTAACAACCCATTAGGGAATTCGAAACATGGAACTTCTGATTGAAATAAACGGTAAGTTCTATAATCAATTAACCTACCAAAAGCTATGCGATTAATCGGACGAATAATCGCATAACTATTGTACCATCCGGTTTTGCAAGCAAAACATAATACTTTTTCCAGCAACCAGAATCTTTCCAGACCTGGAAACAAACCTCTTCATTTTAGCATTTAAAGCTTCAACTAATGATTATCTGATCATTTGATCTTTAACGTTCTGACTGTTAATCGATTAATCGACTCCTCTAACGGTGATGCCTTTTTTATGATTGCCAAAACAGCTAATATGAGTCCTATCACCCCTAAACGTGGAGCAGTGATATATATATAATATAATATAATATAACCTCAATAATGTAACTTCATGCTGGAGTTTGTCTCGACTTGTGTCGGCGGACGGTTGCGGCTCTAATGGCCTTATCTCAGAGAATCGCAGCAGAAAAAAGACCAGTGTGTTTATTTTACAAAGCAATGAGGGGGAAACATGAAAGAAGGTTACTGCCCGGCAGAGAGGGCTGGCCATGGGCCAGTTGTAATAGCCAAGCTCCGCTTTCTCCAGCGAATCATGATGGCGTAATAAAAGCTAATTTACAACGAAGCGTTCAGGCCGAAAATATTCAAACATCCATTCATCTCTATCTCTCTCTCTCCCTGGGTAAACACAAATTACAAACACACTCTCTCTCTCACACACACACACACACACACACACACACACACACACACACACACACACACACACACACACTTGCCAGGCCGATACAGTAAATAATTCTGTCACAGCAAATGCCAGCATCAAAGCTAGCACAGAATCATGTGTGTGATATGTGTGTGTGTGTGTGTGTGTGTGTGTGTTCCAGCATGCCTGTCCGATACTGATCCGATATTCGCTCTTTAAAGGGAAAGTCTGGTGAAAAATCTTCTCTACATGACTGATCACTGACCCCGAATGCCATCAATCACCCAACACACATTTGGTATCTGGCACGTGCTTCTTTAGTTCACAACAGGAGATGCTAGGCTAATGTTGCTAACAAACACTGGACTTGGACTGTCACCAATCTCAACTTTGCAATTGAATGGATGGATACAAGGGTTACGACCATCACTAAGGCTCTGGGGCTTCACCGAACCAGAGCGAGAGCCATAACCTCCACACACAGAGCCGCGAATCTTCCTAGAGGGCATTTAACAAGCCAGACGTCCAACATCCAAGACAAACCCGTCTCAGGTAAGACCAGTGGACATGATTCTGCGATGCTGGGAGACACTGGGAGAGCGGCAAAGCCAACCAAGGCTGACCAAGGCGAGGTAAGGCTAGTTCATTTGTATAGCACCTTTTATACCCAGTAAAACACAAAGACATGGGAATAAAAGGATAAGAAAAGCATCTAAAACTTAAAATAAATAAATAAATAATAATAATAATAATAATTTTATCAAGCCTTGGGATACCTGTGCTGGTTGCTGATCAGCGATCCACGTAGTTACTAAATAAATAAATAAATAAATAAATAAATAAATAAGGGCGAGTGACCTTATTCATTAACTGACGAGTGTCTTTTCAGTACACCGCCATCAAAGTGGACGAACGACCCTACCCAGAATGCTGATCCTCCCTGTCCAGCATGCCTGAAAACGCCTCTTTATTAGAAAGTACTGAGAGTACTGTCCGATACCGATCTGATATTTGCTCTTTAAAGGGAAGGTTTGGTGAAAAATCTATAATATCATGTCGTTGCCGATCAACAATCCCCATCATTCAACAAAAAAATTTGAAAAATTAAGGGTTCAATCAAGCGTCCTTTCAGTACGCCCCCTATCAAAGTGCACAAGTGACTCTGCCCAAGTGGGCTGTACTGAGCAATTACATTTATTGATAAACGTAATCAATGACTATTCAATCCCAATTGTTTTACCATCACGCCGTTAACGCAGCCTTTAGACCCACTTTGGGAATTTGGATTACTATGACTGGAAATCATGAGATAAAAATCACTTCAGGGAACCGACAGGCGAAGCTGCATCTGGGTTTCAACAAATCGGGGGGGAAATCTACCGATGCTGGTGAGCTAGCTGTTAGCTTAAACCTTCTGTTCATTGATTTCCTCAGTTCCTCGTTCCATCTTCTGCTCTTCCAGTGCAGCGTTTAACTTTAGAACTGTTGACGTTAGCACTGTTAGCTAACTTGACAGTGATGAAGGGTTTGCCACAGATGGTCACGTATTGACAGGCCGGCTCCCACAGTTGACCACGTTCCTCCGGCCTGAGGACGGCCCGAAGCCTCGGATCTCTCCTTTCAGAATCAGAATCACTTCTGACTGCAGTTGTTACAGATGCAACCACTCTATAAATAAAACACTCTATAATAAAACACTCTATATAATAAAACACTCTATATAATAAAACACTCATATACGAAACACTATAGACGAAACTATAAACACTCTATAAATAAAACACTCTATAGATGAAACTATAAACACTCTATAAATAAAACAATATAAAATAAACACTATATAAATACTATAAAATAAAACACAATCCTCTATAAATAAAACTCTATCAAACAAGCAATCCATAAAATAAACACTCTATAAATAAACTCTATAAATCAAATTCTATGAAATAAACACTCTATAAACACTATAAAATGAAACACAATAAATACTCTATAAATAAAACTATAAAATAAAAATAAATTTTAAACAAAAACGTATATATATATATATATATATATATATATATGAATTATATGATTTAAGTACAGTGGCATATTGGTAATATTGGTATATTGTGGCATATTGGTAAAATGATTGTACGCGTGTTATTGCACACACTCAATTGAATTACAGTATTATTATTATTATAATTATTTTTAAATATTATGATTAGCTCTTTGCTTTTTGGGGAAGTGAAGAAAATCATAAGCTGTGGTTTGTTTAATTGCTGGACGAGAAAAACGCTCCGCGGTGACGCGGTTATTTCTAATTCAGCAGGAGGTTTTTTATGAATGGGTTTGGGTTTTTACCCGAAAGGGGGCGTGGGAAGTGACGTACTTCGATGCTCAGGTGTAAAGTGGGAACACGGGCAGTGCTGGCCGACGCAGCGGGGTCACATCGACCCCCGGTCAGGCCTGTCCATTGCCACCGCCTTAATGCCAACAGTTGGTCAGTCTGGCGGCTAATTGGACGTCCTCAAGTGGAGCAGACAGCTCGACAATGATTGCCATCTTTCCTCGAGACGGCAACACGGAGCCTTTCCAGTAATCCAGTTAGATCCAGACAGTCGTGGAACAGGTTGGGGAGGAGATAATCCTGCAGAGACTGTTTACTAGAAACTCGCAGCGAGAGAGAAGAGGAGGAAGAGGAGGAAGAAGATGAGATGGGAGCTGTCTGGAGGCGCTGCTGACAGCGCTGTGGATTAGCATTTCACACAGACATCTTTCTTCTCTCGCTCGCTTGCTCAGCCACTCTCTCTCTCTCTCTCTCTCTCTCTCTCCGCCTGCCACTCTTCCCACCTCATTATTTTTCATGGCCAATTTCTCTCTCTTCTTATTAATGGTTATCAGAGACGCCGGCAAACGTCTCCGCCGCTTTCTCTTCCAGGGCGTCTTTTGTCATCACAGAAGAAATATTTGGTTCTTCTCTTTCTGTGTTCCCTGCCGCGGTCGAGACCACCCAGCTGTACTAAATGAACAGGCCCGAGCAGAACCTAACGTAGCAGAACCTTTCTGACGTGGGGAATCCAGCTCATTTAGCGCGAGGGCAGGAGAACGTGAAAAATGCTGATGATCTCCACACTGGTGCGGTAGACTTAAGCTCACGAAGGGACGAAACTTTCACCACAGTCTTCAAATAAAAGGGGCTTTAAATGGTTATTTGAGCAATGCCACAGAAGAACCACTTTGGGTTCCTCTTAAGAACCAAAAATAAAGGTGCTTCAAATGGCTTCAGTCAAAAAACGATGTGAGAACTCCTGTATGTTCCCCAAAGAACCAAAGAAGGTGCTTCTAATGGTTCTAAAAGCAATGCCATAAGACCTCTTTTTCTAGGAGAATTTTGAAGTGTGTTTGTAGGAGAGTTCAGAGAGTGCGAAGAACCTCAGCAGAACCTTGCACACTCTGCAGAATCATCCTTGGGTCCATAAAGACTAATGTTTGTGATGGAGTGTGATGTGATGTGTTGTGTGGTGATGTGTGATGTGATGTGAGATATGTGATGTGATATGTGATGTGATGTGTGGTGATGTGAGATATGTGATGTGTGGTGATGTGATGTGTGGTGTGGTGTGATGTGAGATATGTGGTGTGATGTGATGTGTGGTGTGTGATGTGTGGTGATGTGATGTGTGGTGTGTGATGTGTGGTGATGTGATGTGTGGTGTGAGATGTGTGGTGATGTGAGATATGTGATGTGATGTGTGGTGATGTGATGAGATATGTGATGTGATGTGTGGTGTGATGTGAGATGTGTGGTGATGTGATGTGTGATGTGGTGTGATGTGAGATATGTGATGTGATGTGTGGTGATGTGATGAGATATGTGATGTGATGTGTGGTGTGGTGTGAGATGTGTGGTGATGTGAGATATGTGATGTGATGTGTGGTGATGTGATGAGATATGTGATGTGATGTGTGATGTGAGATGTGTGGTGATGTGATGTGTGATGTGATGTGAGACATGTGATGTGATATGTGGTGATGTGATGTGTGGTGATGTGATGTGAGATATGTGATGTGATGTGTGGTGGTGATGTGTGGTGTGATGTGAGATATGTGGTGTGATGTGTGGTGGTGATGTGATGTGTGGTGTGATGTGAGATATGTGGTGTGATGTGTGGTGATGTGATGTGATGTGTGGTGTGATGTGAGATATGTGGTGTGATGTGTGGTGATGTGATATATGTGATGTGAGATGTGATGTGTGGTGATGTGAGATACGTCTCTTTACAGATCCCACAGAGCCAACACTTCACACACTGTACAGATCAGCTCTGAAACACACAAACTGAACCTGTATTTTTACTGTAGCTTTACTATCTCAGTGATGTCTCAAATGAACACAGGCATGACTCTTTTTACACCAGAAACCCACAGCATTTGTTTTAGCTTTTATAAATATTGAATTATATTATTTTAATAGAAATTTCATTGCATATTTTCAAAATTTTAAGTTTTATTCAAATAAGCAGATATTTTACTATAATTAATAAAAAAAGATACATTTTTCTTTTTTTTGCTGTTTATGCATTTTTCTACATTAAAACAAATTGAAATTAACTGGAAGTGCAGAGCGCAGATTTTTCTTTTATAGCGCAATTCCAATTGCTGTTTTGGAAATACAAGGTTTTTGCCCAACAGCAACAATATTATATATCAAAAAGTCAAAAGCATGGACTGTAATGGACTCAACTGCACGGTTATTGCAAGTAGAGTGAATACATTATCCACTGGGCAGTAAATAAACTGCACTTTGGGTTTAATTAGGTGATATTAAGCAATTATGGAGTCAAACACACTTACAGAACAGTGTTTACTCCAGAGAGAGAGAGAGAGAGAGACAGAGAGAGAGAGAGAGAGAGAGAGAGAGAGAGAGAGAGAGGCAGTATGAATCTGAGTGTTTTACTGCACATTTATCCCACCGCTACAGTTCCAGCGTGTACAGATGCAGCGGTCATTAACCTGCGTTATAAAGCCGACCCTAATTTCTCAGTTTGTCCACAAGCATCCGAATCGGACTGATAACGAGTGTCCAAAGAAAAAGACCAAACAATCCCTCAAACAATGCGTCCAGCGAAACCACAACAATGGCTAATCGCGGGGTCAGAGTCGCGGGGGGTGGCGTGATTTGGCAGTTGACCCATTTTCCCCGTCGTCTGCCGGCGGCTGTGATGTCATGGTCCCGTGACTGCAGTGACCCGGTTTGTGGTGGCTGCGGGCCAGGCTGGCTGGGGCTTCGCTGACCTGCTCTGACACTGAAGGCTGCCAGGGTTATTTTTAAACCCTGGTCGAGCTCCAAGTGCTTTGTGGGGCATTTAATGCTTCGGTGTAATTTCTGCTAGCAGGACGACACCCCCCAGCCCCCTTCCTCCCCAGGCCCCTTCTGACCCTAGGGCTGACCCAAGATGCCCCCACAAAATTGTCATTACTGAACTGTCACGTCCACTTGGAGAATCCAGACTGATCTTACGGCCCTGTCCACTCCTGCTGAGGTTATGAGGAGTGTTCGGTCCACACTGCTTTCTGAATGAGGCGTAATTGTCAGGCAGCCAATCAGAGCAGAGGTTATTAACATATCTCAGTATTAAAGGTACAGTAACATAAAAAAGAAAATATATATTTATACATATACATACATAAATGCCATTAATGCAGTTCTGGGTAAATAGAAAAATTATAAAATATGATTTAAAATATTAAATTATATTAAATAAATATAAATGTCCTTAAATAATTTTTAAAAATATTTATAAAAAAAATCATATAAATTATTTAAAATGTATCTAAAAAAGTATATATAAATTATATATTTTTTATATTTTACAAATGGAAATCAACAGGACGTGCAGATCTTAACCTGTTGATACTGTACATTTTAAAATACATGTACGGTACTGTATAAAAGTCAGAGATCAGCCCTTATTTAGTTCATTTCAGTCAAAACGACCACTAAGTTCGTTATTTTCGGGAGATATTCCTGAGATTTGACAGAAAACAAGTGCAAAAACTGTAATTTTCAAAACTGGGCTTCAAAAGCTGGTTCAAAAGTAGGAACACATGGGAAATGGGAACCCATGCCAACATTTAATTGGGAGGAAATGAAAGTTACAGCAGAATAATGACCAACAAATAAGCTGCTGCTCTCAGAACAATGGACTGACCACCCCAAAGTCCAGCCCTCAACATCACTGAATGTAAAAAACGAGTACTTTGGAGCTGAGGTGGTACGATTTGGAGAGGAGTTGAGGAAACATCTCCTTGCACATTTCAGAACCCCACCCACCACCATGTTTAACAGCTGAGGTGGTGTGTAAACATGCATCATCTGCTATTAGATCTAGATGTTGAGGCTTCGGCGTCGTTTCTGCTGAATTTAGATGAATCTGATGAACATGACGGACACAGTGACATAATTACAGGCCCACAGTGGTTTGACTACGGTACCAAAATGCTCCAGAATTCTCATTAAGTTTGAATTAGTTAAGTTAAGCTTCAGCTAGGCTTTGAGGAAGCTCCAGCCTAAAGCTCTAAAGATGTGCTTTGTTGTGAACTGGTCAATAAACGTATGGGGCAGTGCAGGAGAATCGATCAGGGTCAACGCTGAGGTTCATTTCCTACACCTCACCGCTTTCTGTAACATGGGAATTGGTGCTGGTGCTGTTGGGGGGTGGGGGGTGAGTGACAGGCAGAGGGGAAGGGCAGGAGCTACAGAGGAACAGTAATTGGACGAGCTTTGGAGACGATGTTGCTGAGTCGATCTGTCGATGTGGTGAAGTCAAAGCTAAAGGCGCTAGCCTTGCCCTGACCAACAGCAGCACAGCTTAACACTAACAAGCGTGTGTGTGTGTGTAATCAAAGCTGGAGTAAACGGGCTACACGGACACGCTGCTGCCCGTCAAACTCTCAGGGGAGGCAGAGAGCGAGAGAGAGAGAGAGAGAGAGAGAGAGAGAGAGAGAGAGAGACAGATGTCTGCTAATGAGACGTCTGCTGCTAGTGCTGCACTCCTCAGGACGGAGCTCACCCTGGAAGCTGGCGTTCTCCTGCTCGGACACGTTCCTGCTCTGCTCAACAAGCCATTCAATATGTATCAGAAATGACTCAACATCAGGACCACGCTTACGGTCACATGACCAAAGCACACAATCCCCACTGACAACCACCAGCTAATATTTCCATATTAATATCAGAGCTTTTCACATCTCCCAATGTCTTAATCTGCAGACATTTGAATGATTTAAAGTCCAACTGGAGCTATTATTATTATTATTATTATTATTATTATTAACACTATAAAAATAATGGCTGTATTATGCTTGAAAGGTCATTTTTTTTATTCTTACTTAATCTAAATAGGAAAACCTTTCATAGTGATATTTTATATCCACTACCTACTATTAATAATTCTTCAGCATCTAGTATGACGTATTTACTATGCATGATTAACTACTCCATATCCATTATGAATTAGTCAGTATGTACTATGAATTATTCAGTAATCACTATAAATCAGCTAGTATTTACTATATAATATTAAGTACCTATTATAAATGGTGCATTATGTATCCACTATGAATTATTCTCTACCTACGATAAATTATTAGGCATCCGCTATTAATTATTCAGCATCCATAATTAATTATTTTGTATCCACTACACATTATTCAGTATCAACTACAAAATATTCAGCATCTACTAAGAATTACTATAAATCTACTACGAATTATTCAGCATCCACTATGAATTATTGAGCATCCATAATTAATTATTCAGCATGCACTATGAATTATGCAACATTCATAAATAATTATTTAGCATCCACTATAAATTATTCAGCATCCACTATAAAATTATTCAGCATCCACTATAAATTATTCAGCATCCATAATTAATTATTTAGCATCCACTATGAATTATTCAGCATCCACTATGAATTATTCAGCATCCACTATGAATTATTCAGCATCCACTGCGAATTATTTAGCATTCATTATGAATTACTTAGCATACACTATGAAATACTATGTACCTATTATGAATTATTCAGCATCCACTATAAATTATTTAGCATCCACTACGAATACTCTAAATCTACTATCAATTATTCATCATCCATTACGAATTATTCTGTACCTACTATGAATTATGCAGCATCCATAATGAACTCATTAATTAGCATCCACTTTGAATCTACATCTACTGTGAATGATAAAACATTATATCTCTAAATTAGCCCTTTTAAAATGGAAGGAAAACGAGCTTATGTACAGGGTGAAGGGACAGTAAAGCAGGTCCTGGATCGCTGGTGTTCAGCTGTTTGGTGATTTCCCTGCTCGAACACTCCTTCTAACCCAGGTAATTAACTGATGAGTGGATCCAGGTGTGTTAGAGCAGGGAATTACCAGAACAGCCCGGACAAAACAGTGTAGCCGTCCAAGACCAGAACTGAAGAACCCCTTTGTTTATTCTGTCCAGTACCGTCAAATGCATGAATCACGATGATGGCAGAACCTTTTTTGGTGCAATATAGATTCATTTGTCTAAATAAAGAATATATAAATAAAGAAAATATAACAATGTACTCAACTGAACATAAAGCTGTTTGTACAGAAACTCTGAGAAGACTTCTGAGTGGCTAATATGCAGTAGCTGTAGAGTCGGGTGGGCTGTGTTTCTGGGTAGTTAGCATGCAGTGCGGATAATTTATGCAGATGTGCGTTTCGTACAAGGTAAAACTCAAGGGCGACCAAATCTACACTGGGGTCTCATTAAAATCAGCCTAGGAAAGTCATGCCTTTTTAATAATTACGATTTTTCCCCTGTCAGTCAACCAGACCACAAAAAAGTCAACGTCAAGACCTTTTCATTTTAAGCTGACCTTCTGCACAGCTCTTAAAATGATCTATACTTACTTTAGTTTCACATGTTTCAGTCCTGCAGCTCAGTCAAATTAACACCTCTCCACTAAAACGCTTAAAAAATGAATAATGAGATCGTTAATAAAGTAAAATTCATAACTCACAACTGCTTACATCCTCTTTATCACCAATAACTGCAACTAGACACTTTTTGTAGCTGCTAATTTGTGTCTCACAATGCTGTGGAGGGACACTGACCCAGTCCATTACCTGCCTGACTGCACTGTGCCAGCTATAAAGTTTGGTGGAGGAGGGATAATGCTTTGGGGCTGTTTTTCAGGGGTTGGCTTAGAGGGTCCTTACCTCCAGTGAAGGGAATCTTAATGCTGCAGGACATTTTGGAGGATTGTACACTTCTGTTCCAGACAAAGCACAAAGCAAGCTCCCCAAAGGGCTTGGTTAGGTGGTGTGTTTGGTGGGAAGAACTTGACTGGCCTGCACAGAGCCCTAACTGATGTCTAATGTCCGTGAATTTAGAACAGGATGTCCTAAAAGTTCCTGCAGGTGTAATGTATAGGTGTCCCAATACTTTTGTCCAAACAGAACCTCTGCTACATTCACACTGGTGGTAAAATTAGACTGACATTTCGTTCAGGGTGTGATATTTCTGTAAAACACTAAAAATGAAATGGTTGGCAGGTGAAATCTGAAAGGGTGGTATATAAAACTGACCGAATGTCTGGACAGCCGCGCGCTCTGGTGCGAGACGGACGCTGCCAAAGCAATTAGTGCGAAACGAAACGAAGCTGGGAAAAGAGATACGGGTGTGCTTTGTTCAAGGTGCTTTTCCCAAACAAAATGCTGACGTTATTGATCGCACACCTGGAACTGCAAGAGCAAAAATGTTGCACATGCTAAAATCTTTCAAAAATCCATCCCACAGAGCACAGGGGGGAGCTAGCGTTAGCTTAGCAGCAGCAACGGGGCATCAACGCTTCCCTGACACACAGAAACGGATATCAAAGGGTATTGATCTCTGGATGCTGCGGAGCTATGAGTCTCCGAAAGATTTAATGGTGTGAGTGAGAGAGAGAGAGAGAGAGAGAGAGAGAGACAGAGCGCTCCAACGGACTATTAGTCTCTATAATAATCCACAGTATTTCTGTAATAGATTAATCTTAGTCTTTATGAAGCGCTACATCAACAGAACCCACATCGCCCCCTACCCTTCTTACAGGGTACTGCAACCTTCAAAAATGCAAACTCCACAAATAAACAACTCCTCCATAAACATCACTGTCCTGACCCTACTGACCCTGATTCATAATCCCTACAGTTCTAAGGGCGTTTTCACACTAGCCACTTTTCCAGGACTGAGCAGTGCTTCCTCTGAGCGTTCAGTACTCTCAGGTGTGGGATCTGTATCCAGGCCCCGGGAGCGGTTCCCCTGAAATCAGTGGTCTGGGGTTCGCTACACGCGGACTCTGGTGCAGATTAAGTGCACCTAAGGTGTGTGCATACGTGTGTGTGTACCTCTCTCTGAGATCGTCCAGACAGCGCTGCAGGTGCACCTCTCCGGCTGTCACCAGAACATGCTCTCCGGTCTCCTGGATCAGAACCTCGGCGCACGGGTCAGCCTGGTTCAGCAGCCGCATCCCACGCACCAGCTTAGGCATCTCACCTACACAAAAACAAACACATGTACGTTTGGTCACCTGAAAACCAGCAGCAACATGGGACATATTATTACATACAGAAGGTACTTACATATACAGTATGTGGGCAAAAGTATTGGGACACACACTTCTGAACTGCTAAATTCAGATAATTCAGTCCGGTTGCTACAGGTGTATAAACTCAAGCCCCTAGTCCTGTAGTCGGCCTTTCTTCCACACATCAGTGAAAGAGCGGGAGGTTCTGAAGAGCTCACTGAACTCCAGCGTGGTTCTGTATGTAATAGGAGACACCGCTGCACCATCAACTACAACACCAAGTCAGCTGGTGAAATTTAGACCTTCCCTCCTAGATCTTCCTCCATCAGCTGTGAGTGGTGTTATTATTGAACAGTGGAAGAGTTTAGGAGGAACAGCTCACAGAGAGCAGCTCAGTGTCCACCGAGTGTCTGTCAGACCACGTAAAGTTACAGAGCGGGGTCAGGGCCGAGTGCTGAGCTCAGAGCAGAGTGCAGAAAAGCCTCCAACTGACTCAGTAACTGCAGCAGAGCTCCAGACCTGCTGCTGCTGGTAGAGCAAAGAGCAAAGGGGGTCCAGCTCCATATTAATACAGCCTATTGGGTTAGAATGGAGGGTCATAAAGGCTCCTGTAGGTGGAAAGTGCTTGTATATATTGGTCTAAATAGTGTGTATATATATATATATATATATATATATATACACACTGTGTAATATATAAAGGACATAGTATTATATATAGGTACTACTTACATACACAGAGGTGGTTTCTGGACATGGATTAAGCCTATTCCTGGACAACACAGGAGTGTGTGTGTATCATTTAAGCATATGTAACTCAGTGTGTGTGTGTGTGTGTGTGAACTTTACACAAAGTGAAACTGTTCTATGCAGTGACCTCTACTATCCTAAGGTCAATCTAGAGTAACACAGACTAAAATTTTCATCTACACAATGAAGCCTGTGTGTGTGTGTGTGTGTGTGTGTATATATATGTGTGTGTATATATGTGTGTGTGTGTGTGTGTGTCCATGTCATCAGCTGGTTCCTTTGTGCTCTAAAAAGGGAAGCGTTTAACTGAGTTCTGCGTTAATGAGTTCCATATGGAGGACAATGTTACTGTGAGCTCCTCGAGGTGAGCATGGCAACACTGTAGCTACAGATACACACACACTCGGCTCACTGTCAGATCAGGGATGTGTGTGTGTGTGTGTGTTTTTTTTCCAAAGTCAATCAATAATATTAATTTCATTATTAATCAGAAATACACTCCTCTTTAAGACAACACCATGGTAATCACCTATAATACCATAGCAACTGCCTAGTTTTGCTAGAACTTTAGAAGCCACCTTACTTCTGCTGGAGTAACTGTCTCTACTGTCCAGAAGAAGACTTTCCACTATATTTTGAAGGAGAAACATTGCTGTGATTGAGTGTTTAGCTACAAGAGAGTTAGTTAGTGAGGTCAGGATGCTGGATGATGATCACCACCCCACCTCATCATCCCTGACTCCCAAAAGTACTGGATGGAGCTCCACCACCATCCATCATTCCAGAGAACACAGTTCCTCCACTGCTCCACAGCTCCTCAATGCTGGGGGGCTTTATATACACCCCTGTACTAGCCCACACCTGGCATTAGGCAGCATGGTCCCAATCTATTGGCAGTACTTCTTCTCCACAGGGACTAGACAAGCTGTGTGTATGTGCATTTGCACATCTGTGTCAACACTGGGTGCAATGTAACTAAGTAACTAAATGCTTTCATTAGAAGGGGTGTCCACAAATATTTGGACATGCCTTGGATATAATATAATGATTTGGTGAGAAGGTCTTTATCTCTTCTCTGTAATAAATGGTATCAGCATGGGTCTGTCTGTCTGTGTCTGTCTGCCTGTCTGCCTGTCTGTCTGTCTGTCTGTCTGTCTGTCTGTCTTCACTGTCTCGTATTGAAGAAGTCGGATAAAGCAAAGATCAAACTTTCTGAAGTCTCGGCGCTCCGTTCTTTCGGTAAATTTACACGCATCTCTGCTGAGATATTACTCACACAGATGGACGGACTGTCGGCGTTTCACAGCCAGTTTTTTTGTGGCGGAGAACAGCCAGCATCTTCATATTTCTGTTTGAGGTATCGCTATGCAAGCTGTCAGCGTGTGTGTGTATGTCTGATGGAAACACCTACTGGGATGCTTGGGTTCAACTGCAACTCTGACGATGGGCGTGGCCTCAAAGTTGAGTGGGGTGAAGGGGGGGCAGGCTGGAGAGGTGGAGACGGTGGCTGATTTCAGGATGAACTCCTCCATTCCTCCAATCCCTGCAGAGACACCAAAACAACAACAACGCATGAAATATTTATACAGTCTTACTGAGAGACGCTCTGGAGACACGACACAAAGCGGCCAATAGGAACTTTCATATTAAGAGGATATATATATATATATATATATACACAAAAGTTTGTGGACACCCCTTCTAATGAATGCATTACAGCACTTTTAAGTTGCACCTATTGCTGACACAGATGCTCACACACACACAGTAGCTTGTCTAGTCCCTGTAGAGAAGTGCTGCCAATAGAATAGGACTCTCTGGAGCAGATAATAAACATCATGACCCTATTGGCACCATGCTGCCTAATCTCAGGCGTGGGCTAGCAGAGGGGTATATAAAGCCCCCTAGCTTTGAGCTGTGGAGCAGTGCATGAACTGTGTTCTCTGGAATGATGATGGTGGAGCTCAATCCAGTACTTTTGGGATGAGTTGGGGAGTTGGGGATGATGAGGTGGGGTGGTGATCATCCTCCAACATCCTGAACTTCCTAACATGCTCTTGTTGCTCTGTTCTTCTTCCCTGGACAGTAGAGACAGTTACTCCAACAAAAGCAAGAGATACAATATTGGTGTCCCAATACTTTAGTCAATTTCTATATGTATTTAAGGAAGCTCACTGTGTGCACAATGGAACATGAATTAATAAATTAATACATAAATAAAGCAGCCACTCCATCTGTGGAGGAAGTCAACTTTGTGTGTGTGTTTTTGTGAGTCAGTTTTAAAGGAAGTGGATTTGGACGCAGAATCAAAAACATGTAAAACACACCTGCACTCGCGGCCTTCGGCTCGCAGCTGTGAAAACGGGCGGACGCGAAATAATAATGTAATGTGTGTGACGTCACAGGCCGTGATCTGCTGAGGCAGGCCTGACTCTCTCAGCTTTCATCCTCGCTGCTGAAAAGAGGGAAATGAAGACTGACTGCAGCTTAACCACCTCTGAAGGTGGGGGCGGGGGAGTGGAGGGGCGCAGGGTTGGGCTGGTGGGGCTATACGTACTGATGTGGTGCTCAGGGCTTTAAAAAGAACCCTGTTTTGACAAAACTGGGTTGGATTGCTAAACAAACAGCTAAAAAAGGGAAAGTTTGGAGAAAAAATAACTAATTATACATTTTCTTTTATTGTTAGAAATACATTTAGACTAGGAACACTTTAATTGGAGGCTTTACAAGACATGCAGAAGAACTGACCAATCAGAAGCCGCCAATTATGCATATGTTGAGCGGGACGAAGAAGCACAAGTAATAATTAACAAGGAAAAGATGAGCGCCTCATCTGAGCGAGTGAGTGAGCGAGTGAGTGAGACACAGCCTTTCAATGCTGTTATTATTAAGTTACAGAAAAATGACAAAAGTATTGGGACACCTGCTGATTCATCATTTCTTATGAAATCAAGGATATTATAAAGAGTTTCTCCTGCTTTTGCTGTTTGTTCTCCACTGTCCAGGGAAGAAGAAAGCTTTCTACTAGATTTTGAAGGAGGAACATTCCTGTGAGGATTTGATTGCATTCAGAAACAAGAGCGAGGTTAGTGAGGTCAGGATGTTAATAATGATGATGATAATGATGATCACCACCCCACCTCATCATCCCCAACTCCCAAAAGTACTGGATGGAGCTCCACCACCATCCATCATTCCAGAGAACACAGCTCTTCCACTACTCCACAGCTCCTCAATCCTGGGGGTGGCTTTACACCCCTCCTCCAGCCCACGCCTGGCATTATTAGGCAGCATGGTGCCAATAGGGTCATCAGTGTTGATCTGCACCAGAGAGTCATATTCTATTGGCAGTACTTCTTCTCTACAGGGACTAGACAAGCTGTGTGCTGGGTGTCAGCAATGGCGGGGAGTGATGCTCTGCTTTAGGGCCCAGACGCCGAGCAGTCTTCGCCCCGCACTAGCGTCCAGACAGGCCTGCTATATATAGAGCTTCTTATAAAACACACAATCCCGTCTCCGGCTGACGGCCGATCAGACTGGGTGCGTGGTTTATTCACTCAGCACGCCAACCTCTCGCCTTCAGCCCACCGAAGCCCATTTTATCAGCCGCCCTCGAATCGCAGCGGGCGTGGAAGCGAGAGTGCTTGAGTGGAGAGAAGTCTTGAGGAGGTCAGCCTGTTCGGTCTGTAACTGGGCTGTGAGTCAGAGACCTTTGTCGCTGGCTGGCTTTATTAAAGGGCCATTTCGGCCCCAGCCGCAATCCAATCCTATTCATGCGGCGGGAGCACCTGGAGGCAGTAAAGTCGCTAATAAAAAAGGCTTAGCGCTAATCGCCGTGGTGTTTTAACCTGCGCGGGCGGCGGGAGCTAACTCTGAGCACACGGTGTTGTCTGTACAGCTGGCTAGCGCTAAACAACGGCTTCTCCCAGGAGATCCGTATCGTGACTCAGCGATGACATCATACAACAGATACCCTTTACTGAAGACAAACAGACCATGCAGTGAGTGCAGAGCCTGTGCAGGTCTACAGCTAGCCCTGCTGTGGTCGTTGTTGCTTGGATACTTGTTCTCTAATCCATCCAATAATATAAAATAACACGTACTTTCATAACTAACCGTTATTACTGCAGTTCTAAGAATATCCAACAGGCGGCAGCGGTATTAATACACACACCACACGGGACATTGTTTTACGATGTACACCGATCAGCCATAACATTAGAACCACCTGTCTACTATTAGGTAGGTCCCCCTCGTGCCACCACAACAAATGGTTACTCCTGGCCCTAAGGCACCCGGCCATTTTTATCCAAACTGCTGACGACTTCCTGCTCTTTGACCCGTCCAGGCCGAACTCTAAAGCCTCTCTTATCTAGGATGATAAACGAGTTTGTGACGCTCATTTACATATTAGCGTTTATTAATGACCTGCTAACCAATCTAAATATTCACCATCTGTCTGTCTGTCCGGGTATGTATCTATCTGTCTGTCTGTCTGTCTATCTATATAGCTGTCTGTCTGCCTGTCTGGCTATCTGTCTGCGGGGTATGTATGTATCTATCTATCTATCTATCTATCTATCTATCTATCTGTCTGTCTAGCTATATAGCTGTCTGTCTGCCTGCCTGTCTGTCTGTTCGGGTATGTATCTATCTATCTATCTGTCTGTCTAGCTATATAGCTGTCTGTCTGTCTATTTATCTGTCTATCTATATAGCTGTCTGCCTGTCTGTCTGTTCGGGTATGTATCTATCTATCTGTCTATCTATATAGCTGTCTGCCTGTCTGTCTGCATGTGTATCTGTCTGTCGGTCTGCCTGTCTAGCTATCTGTCTATCTATATAGCTGTCTGTCTGCCTGCCTGTCTGCCGGCCGGGTTTGTATTTATCTATCTGTCTGTCTGTCTAGCTATATAGCTGTCTGCCTGTCTATCTGCCTGTCTGTCTAGCTATCTATCTGTCTGTTCGGGTACGTATGTATCTATCTGTCTGTCTATCTATATAGCTGTCTGTCTGCCTGTCTGGCTATCTGTCTGCGGGGTATGTATCTATCTATCTATCTATCTGTCTGTCTAGGTATATAGCTGTCTGTCTGTCTGTCTATTTATCTGTCTGTCTGTTCCTGAGCCTATATATCAAATACAAATATAATCAATTATGTAAATAACTGATACAAATATGAAATATCATTTGAACATCTGTTGTATTAGTGATCAATATCTGAGACTCTGAGGCTCCAGGCCTTACACATCAGTCACAGCTGATTTCAGTTCATTTGCGCCCTCACCTCCACACAGATGCCCGAGCAGGGAAACTAGGGGAACACTTGAACCCACAAAGCAACAAACCCTTAGCAGCACCTTTATTTTTGAGAGGTCTAACGTACACAGTCTGAGCTAAAGAGGCGAAAAGACAGACGCCCCTCACATTCAGAAGGTCTGTGTGAAAGTCTCAGCACCTGTCTGGATGTGAATCCGCTTGGCAAGGGTTTATTTTTTTCTTTTCTCGGATCTGCAGGAAGTCACGGAGATCCCAGAAGCTCATCGAGTCTGGGGAAAAAAGGAAGTCCCCTCCGTTCTGAGGAGGAAAAGTGACGGAGATGAAGTCATTTCTTTATCCCGTCCGACAGCAGCCATCAGAAAGACGGCTGTTTCACAACTGACTCATCTGAGGAGCAAACAGGCGATAAAGCATCTAATCTAAAGCGCTTCAGCGAGTTACTTTTCATAATCCGCAGACAGAAAGGTCTCATTATGTTCAGACAAAGCCAAACAATAACGCATTCACAATAAACCCAACATCTCTGAACCACAAACCAGTTCAGGCACGACGCACAACGCCACGATTCTGCAGCTTCAGCTTAGCCAGCTGTGAAATGCCTCCATCCACTGCACCACCTCCAACCCCTGAGACTCCACCGCTTGTTCGGCTTTTCATTTATTTATTAGAACCCACACCAGTCAAGCCTTAAATGTTCCACTGTTAATAATCAACCTCCCTTGTTTCCCTCATAATGATTTAGGTTTGTTGGATCAGGACCAATCACAGACGAGGGTGTGTGTGTGTGGGGGGGGGGGGTGGGCGGCGGAGGGGGGGGGGCTTTAAGGACAGGAACCCAATGCAGTGATATATCCTGCACCATTAAACGTCTGGTGAGCCTGACATCAACAGGCCGAGTCATTCTTTACTCAGATTCGAGGCAGATGAAGCAGCCATGCAGGACACAGGAGCCTTTGTGTGTGTGTGTGTGTGTGTGTGTGTGTGTGTGTGTGTGCGTGTCTTCTGACTTGAGTCCTGGCCCTAAGGCACCCGGCCATTTTTTTTATCCAAACTGCTGACGACTTCCTGCTCTTTGACCCGTCCAGGCCGAACTCTAAAGCCTCTCTTATCTAGGATGATAAACGAGTTTGTGACGCTCATTTACATATTAGCGTTTATTAATGACCTGCTAACCAATCTAAATATTCACCATCTGTCTGTCTGTCCGGGTATGTATCTATCTGTCTATCTATATAGCTGTCTGTCTGCCCGTCCGTCTGTCTGTCTGTCTGTCTGCCTGCCTGTCTGTTCGGGTATGTATCTATCTATCTGTCTATGTATCTACCTTTCAGTCTATCTATCTATATAGCTGTCTGTCTGCATATGCATCTATCCTTCAGTCTATGTATCTGTCTGTCTGTGTATGTATCTATCTATGTATCTGTCTGTCTGTCTATGTATCTGTCTGTCTATCTTTCAGTCTATCTATCTATCTTCAGTCTATCTATCTATATAGCTGCCTGTCTGCATATACATCTCTGTCTGACTATGTATCTGTCTGTCTGTTTGTCTATCTATGAATGTCTGTCTGCATATGTATCCATCTGTCTGTGTTCATGTATCTGTCTGTCTGTCTGTGTCTATATATCTGTCTGTCTGTGTATCAATATATCTAGCCACCCATCTAACCTTTTGTCTAATTACCCATCCTATTACCTGTTTACCTATCTATCCACCCCTCCATCCCAAACAGCTGATCTGGGGCCAGCGTTCTGCACCCTAACTCTAATCTCCACTAGTTAGAACTCCACTGGGAGAACAGGCTGGAGATCAGCAGCTACGGCTAATTTCCCCTTTATAAAACTAAGCCGCTGCTCAGATGGCACTTTAATGATTCCTACATAAATCCGCTCTGCCCTCAACTCACACATGCTTCTGATTTCCACACAGCGGAGCCTCGACTGCGGAGAAAAGAGAGAAATAAGAAGAACAAAAGAAAGAGGGGGGGGTGGGTGGAGGGGTCGGGTGGTTTGCCGGGCAGAAAGAAAAGCACATGAGGCTGGTAAAGTTACTGCTAATGAGAAAAACACCCAGAACACCACCTCTGAGCCGCGGTGCCGGAGAAGACTGCAGATTGTGATACACTATTTGCACTGTTCATGCTTTCTACAGTCGTTGGGGCTCACTTCCAGCACAGCACATGGTAATATCACAATGATGATTATAATAAATTAAAATTATTATAATAAAAAAATTACACATTGCTACAGTCTGCAAAACATGACTAAATAAAAGAATACTTATAAACTAAAACATCCAGCAGGTTCATGATCAAAAGAATGAACTCACTGCCTGCTACACTGCTCCAAACTGATGGTGAAATAGAGTTGAAAAATAAAAAAATAAAATAAAAAAATAATAATTAAATTAAATAAAGAAAAATTAACAATTAAAAGACACTACCTAATCTATATTCTTACGTGTACGTAGGCATGTGTGTATATGTAGGTATGTGTGTACATGTAGGTATGTGTGTATGTGTATATGTGTATGTGTGTATATGTAGGTATGTGTGTATATGTAGGTATGTGTGTATATGTGTGTATATGTAGGTATGTGTGTATATGTGTGTATGTGTGTATATGTAGGTATGTGTGTATGTGTGTATATGTAGGTATGTGTGTATGTGTGTATATGTGTGTATGTGTGTATATGTGTGTATGTGTGTATATGTAGGTATGTGTGTATGTGTGTATATGTAGGTATGTGTGTATATGTAGGTATGTGTGTATGTGTGTATATGTATATGTAATTTTGTTTTTTTTGTTAATTGTTCTGTGTGTTACGTATGTCGGACCCCAGGAAGACCCCAGCTAACAGGGATCGAAAAAAAAAACAATAAAGAATGAATCACGACAGAAACTGCACCTCCTACTTTCACCCGACTGTAAAACACAGATGCTCTTTCACTCGTTCAGCTGAAACGTGAGAAGGTAATTACTCAAAGGTGACTGCGTCTCCAAGGCATTCCTCAACAAAGACTTAACAGGGGTGCGAGGGGAAGGGGAGGGATGGTGGGGGGGGTTGAGAGGGCTTGACGCTGAAAAAATATCCCGAGGACAGGAACATTCTGCTTACGTACAGTAGAACTACAGTGGGGTCTTTCAGGACTGAGCCGCTCTCAAATCTGTGTCACATATGGGAGGAAAAGAGCCCAGAAGAAAAAAAAGAAAAAAAGAAAAAGGAAGCAGATAGAGTTTGATTTTTCATTCAATTACTTCCTTCCTTGTTCAATTATCTTGTTTTCTGACGTTCTTTAATGCTTTATTTGGGAATAATCATTTTAATGGTCATTTAACCCCTTAAACTGCTGTTATTATTATTATTAATGTAATAATTTCCAGACCTTTCATTTAATATTTGGAAGTAGATGGTATTTGGAAACTACACTAATGTATGCTATGCAGAGGTGCAGTACAGGTCTGTATATATATATATATATATATATATGAAGGAATGCATGGATCCAATACTGTATCGGATCAGATATCGGTCCCGATACTAACAAAATTAGCCGATTTTGCTAATTAATATCGGATAATTAGGCCGATCCACGGGACCAATCCATATCCTGAACCCGATCCCGGCATTATTCTAGGCTTCATGACTCAGGATCAGAGTACCTGACAGGCATAATACTCATTTCATGGCAAACAGGTGGAGATGCAGCATTGCTGTGAGAATTTGATTGCATTTGATTTGCACTGGATGGAGCTCCACCCCCATCATTCCAGAGAACACAGTTCTTACACAGTTATACCCCTCTAGCCCACGCCTGGCATTAGACATGGTACTCCAGGTAGTCCTATTCTATTGGCAGTACTTCTCTACAGGGACTACACAAGCTACTCTGTGTGTGTGCATTTGCATTTATTAGAAGGGGTGTCCACAAATATTTGGACAGCCACGTTAGGAAAAAACAGCCGCTGATGCAAGTGGGGTAGCTGCTTGTTAGACGCCTAAGAACAGGCCACACCGTTTCCTCCAGTGTGCTGAATTTAATCACCCACTGTGTGTGTGTGTGTGTGTGTGTGTGTGTGTGTGTGTGATATTCTAAAACACAACCTAATGTGCTATGTATGCTGACTTAATGATGTTTTAATAAGGTATCAAGTTAAATTCAACTCCTGGGCTGGTTCCTGGGCCATGTACGCAGTGTGAGGCGCTTTAACGTCCAGACAAGAAAACATTATCTGTTCCTACACATCCCTAAACACTTCCCAGAGAGAGTGTCACTCGGCAGCCGGCGGAGGTGTTGAAGGCGTGAGGAGTTTGATGTGGCAGTTATCTGTGGACGTCTGGAATGCGTGAATCACAGCGAGCACATGCTGCTCAGAGCTGATGACGAAAACACCACTCCTCAGTCACGTCTGTCGTCCAGAACGTCTTCCTTAACACGCCGCACATGTAGCAGCCCGGCGCGCCCCTCTCTCCTGCTGAGGGCTTTTCGGCTGGTTCACCTACACTACATGTCCAAATATTTATGGACACCCTTCTAATGAATGCATTCAGCTACTGCAGCTACAAGCTGCACCCATTGCTGATGCAGATCTGCAAAATACACTGATACACACACACACACACAGCTTGTCCAGACCCTGTAGGAAAGATAAGACATTTCAGGACTGTTGGAGTCTTTTTTTTTTTTTTACTGGGGTCTGCTGCTGGACTGAACTTGCTAGGATGGCCTGACCTGGCCTCTATCTCTCTATATTGTTTAAAATGAAGGGTACAGCAACAAAAACAATGCCAAAAATGTTTTTGGGTCTCGAATTCAATACAAATGTAGTATAATTATTATAGGATATATTGACAAAAGTATTGGGACACCTGCTTATGCATCGCTTCTTCTGAAATCAAGGGTATTAAAAAGAGCTGATCCTGCTTTTTTTGGAGTAACTGTCTCTACCGTCCAGAGAAGAAGACTTTCTACTAGATTCTGGAAAAAAAAAAAAACATTGGTGTGAGAATTTGATTGTATTCAGTGATAAGATGAAGGGCGTGAGTGAGGTCCCCCCCCCCCCCGGTAAAGATTTGCTCCACCTTGTACAGCGAGCGGACGTCTAACTAGCAGTTTCCCCACTTGCATCAGCGGCAGAGCTTCCGTCTACACTGCACTGCAGGAGATAATAGAGGAATGGCACGGCTCCAAAAGCCAAGATTTCTCCTCCGTAAACAAACACGAGTGTTTCCTTCCCCTCTGTGTGGTCTTTTTTTGGCGAGCCCAGAAACAAGAACCTCACCGCTAACTGCTCCAGTTCTGTGAGGACAGCCAGAGGTCAAAAGGCAAGGGTTATCGCCTCGGGCACCTGTTTCCGCTATATTGCACAGCTCTCTGGCTGAAAGCTGAGATCGGGCCGGGAGGGAGGGAGGGAGGGGGGGGGGGGTGCTGTGGAGAACCCGGAGGGGGTTCCGTCCTAACGGTGTTCGTCAAGAGAGAAAGTCAGTCCAGAAACGCTATTGAGGTCATACAGGAACCTCAAGCCTCGCTAACCGCTTGGCTGCTACCATTGCAACCATGTAGCAACACCCTAGCAACCACATGGGATACTGCAGTAACCACTAAGCAACACCCCAGCGACCGTCTGAGAATCCAACACAAACAGCAATCTACAGTATCAACACCCTAGCAACCACATGGGAAACCATAGCAACCAAAGTAACCACCTGTGACATCACAGTATCCACTAAGCAGCACCCTAGCAATCACATAAAAACATCACTCTACATTTACTTCTGAAAACCATGTTTTGAGACTTGGAATTCCACGGCAACAATTAAACACCTGGTATACCACAGCAACCGCTAAGCTGTATCCTAGCAATCCCCTAAAACGCCGCTCTATCTCCGAGTTAAGTCGTTTGATTGCACAACCAAGATTATAATTGCCCTCAAACCACCACCTGGGATTCCACAGTAACAAACAACTACCTGTAATATCATAATAATCATGTAGCGGCACCCTGGCAACCACCTAAAATACCATATTATCTGCATTTTGTTCTGGAAACTCTTCCAGCAAATGCTCTGAATTACCAAGATATCACTGCTCAGCTGGGAAAGCATTCACTTTAGCAACCACAACCACCTGAAATTCCACAACAACAAGCAAACACCTGGGTCACCACAGCAACCACTGAGCAGCACCCTAGCAACCACGTAATACCATATTATCTGCATTTTGTTCTAGAAACTCTTCCATCAAATTATCTGAATTACCAAGATATCATTTCTCTCTAATCAGCTGGGAAAGCATTCCCTCCAGCAACCACCTGAAATTCCATAACAACAAGCAAACACCTGGGTCACCACAGCAACCACTGAGCAGCACCCTAGCAACCACGTAATACCATATTATCTGCATTTTGTTCTAGAAACTCTTCCATCAAATTATCTGAATTACCAAGATATCATTTCTCTCTAATCAGCTGGGAAAGCATTCCCTCCAGCAACCACCTGAAATTCCATAACAACAAGCAAACACCTGGGATACCACAGCAACCACTAAGCAGCGCCCTAGCAACCACAAAAATACCATATTATCTGCATGTTACTGCTCAGACAGCAAATTATCGGAATTACCAAGATATCACTGCTCAGCTGGGAAAGCATTCACTCTAGCAACCACAACCAACTGGGGTTCCACAGCAACCACTGAGCAGCACCCTAGCAACCACTTAAAATACCATATTATCTGCATTTTGTTCTAGAAACTCTTCCAGCAAATGATCTGAATTACCAAGATATCACTGCTCTCTAATCAGCTGGAAAACAATTCAGTCTAGCAACCGCAACCACCTGGGATTCCACAGCAACCACTGAGCAGCGCCCTAGCAACCATCTATTCCTCATCTAATCAAAGCACTCCGGAAAAAGCCTTGCATCTCCAAAACAGCTTTACAGGAGAAGGACAAAAAAACCTTCTGAACTTTTGATGAAAGTCAGAAATTCTGATACAGTCCACTATACAACTGCCAGATTCACATTATGGAGGAGAGTGAAAACGGGCAAAAACGGAGATACAAAGTTTTTGCATAACAGCAATCATTGGTATGTATACCAGCAACAGCATATATATCTATATATCTATATACACTCACACACACTGATTTTACCAACATCGCTCAGCACTACAGGCCAGGAAACTGGATAGAGGAATGGGTTAGGTGAAGATAGGGGTGAGGAGAGAGCGAGCGAGAGCACGAGAGAGAGAGAGAGAGAGAGAGAGAAAGAAAGAGCGAGAGAGAGAGAAAAAAATGACTCAAGGCCGGAGAAATCTCAAAACCACAAATACAGTTGGCCGAGGCAGCAGTTATATAAAGAGCATTTTTTCCTCAGCGCCTCTGGCAGCTGCTGCGGCTCTCAGCTGTGGTTCTGCTGCACTTTCTTCAAAGCCGGCGCCGCCAAAGCCCAGCAAAGAGAAACAGAACAGGAATAATCATCTCGCCTGCCTAAGTGCTCCTAACGCACGTACTCCCGGCCTGTTCCGTCACGTACGGTAGCCGGAGAGCGCAGGCTTTCTTCCAACACCGCTCACTCCAGAGCTGCGGAAAATTAATTTCATGACACGTTAATAAGGCCGAGATGAAACGCCGAAGCCGAGCCGGCGGCAGGAACCGCTTGTTCGACAAATGAAGGTATTAGTCTGGTGTTATTAATGGTAAAGGTTGGCGTTACGCCATTTTTCCGAGCCGCTCCACAAACGTTTAGGCTGTTCTGAACAGATTATTGAAGATTAGGAGCCGTAACCAAACCCAAAGACTGATGGAAGGCACTTCACGAGGAGCTCGCTGTGGAAGCCCAGCCATTTATTTTTTTTCTTCAAAAGATCGTCACTGCGTAGCAACCGCCATCCATTAAGCCCACCATTACCAAACTATCACTTGTACGAACAAACGTTGGGCGTCTCCAGTTCATTCAGCTGCTTTTTGGCCCACATTCAGCTGGTGTGGTGAGCTACAATGTTTACTATAAAGTACCAGTGCATTGTGGGAGATTGTAGTGCCCTCAAAATCACGTTGAATCCCACTTCACGATTCACGGACGTGTTTAATAGTGCCCTAAAACAGAAACAGGGAGCCATTTCATTCACAGCCTATAAATCCGACTCAGAGATCAAGATTCAGGGATTTTCGGCACCTAAACTTGTGCTGAGCCTTGGTCGTTAATATGCATGAGGTCATTAGCACATTGATTTTGATTGGCTTACGAATAATAAAGGATAAGAATGACAATCAAATGTATTGATTAAATCAACAGCGACCTAAAACCACTGTTCACTTACTGCAAAATAGCAGAAATTACATATATATATAGACTATGTATAGCTATACTAAATGTTTATATTTAAATTTATAGAATTACAATAAGTGTCTTAACAGGTAACATTAAGATACATAGCAATTAACTACAGTTAATACATCAGAGTGTTTATCATCACCACCTTTTCACGTGAATAAATAAATAAATAAATAAATAAGGGATTTTCAGCACCTAAACTTGTGCTGAGCCTTGGTCGTTAATATGCATGAGGTCATTAGCACATTGATTTTGATTGGCTTACGAATAATAAAGGATAAGAATGACAATCAAATGTATTGATTAAATCAATTAAAACCCACTGTACACTTACTGCAAAATAGTACATATGACATATTTATATATATATATATATATATATATATATATATATATATATATATATATATATATAGACTATGTATAGCTATACTAAATGTATATAGCACATAGCAATTAACTATAGTTACACCAGAGTGTTTATCATCACCTACCACCTTTTCATATGAATAAATAATTAATAAATAAATAAATAAATAAATAAATAAACAAATAAAAGCTCGCTCAAGGTTTCCCTTCAAGGGATTTTCGTTCTTTTTGTCCCGTCGTCAGGACGAGGGAGCTCTTGGCATGAAAAACAAAGCCGTGAGCAGCAGTTAAAACAATGCAGCTGTGATAAACAACACACTCGGCCGATCATTAAGCGCATACTTATGCTGATGAAATCAAGCAGCGCCCGTCTTTGAAAGGTAGCCGTTCCTCGAGTGAGCTAAAAAACAAAGGTGCACCGAGACAAAGGAGAGCTCTGAGGGCGGAGAGGAAGGCCCCGTGTTCCGAAACAGCTGTCGGAGTCAAGTGCCATCAAGCTCTAATAAGAAACACTCAAGAGGAAAAACAAGCAGGAAGCAATTATTCCCAGGCGAAGGAGAGCGATGGTGGAGTTGGAGCTGTGCTGTTCTGGGAACAGCTGGTGACTGTTAAGAAGTGCTGAAATGTTTCAGGAAGCCTCGCAGTTGGCACACAGCCGCAATTCACACTGGGTCCACCGGGGGGCACCAAACACACTGCGTACGCTAATCTGCTCATATTCAAACCTTTACTGCGATTTCATGGGATTTTATTCCTAAAAATTGGCGCCAAGTTCCTAAATTTGACACTAAGGCTTTCTAAAGCGACGCCACAGCATTGCTGTGAGGATTTGATTGCATTCAACAACAAGAGTGTTAGAATGTTAGATGATGATCCACCAGCATTCCAGAGAACACAGTTATTTCACTGCTCCACAGCTCCTCAATGCTGAGGGGCTTTATATATACCCCTCTAGCCCATGCCTGGCATTATTCTATTGGTCCTATTCTATTGGTAATACTTCTATATAACATATATAAACATATATAACATAAAATATAATAAATCACAGATATGAAAAATCAACAATAGGACCTAAAGCAGGGCAATAACACTTCAGCAGAGAGTAGGCCGGCCTAATCGTCAGGTAGTCGAATGTGAGGCTTGTTGATTCTGTGTTTCTTCATTACAGCGACCCCCCTGTGAACCTCACGCATCTGCAGAGCAGGCTCTGTCCAAAGAAGAAACAGTGCCGCCTTAAGAATGACTAAAATGTTCCGAAAGCTCAGATATGAGTAACGCGCCGCATCTCCCGCGGGTCACCCGATTTTCCAGCTGCTTCAGACACAGCGAAGAAAACAAGAACAGCAGAGCGGCGTGTGGCACGACCGCGAACAGCCTCGTCAGAAGGCACTGCGCTGATCCTGTGAGGAAGCTCCAAAAAACTGCCCGTTCAGATGTTGCTGTGTCTCATGAGAGTCATGATCTGAGGTCAGGATTGGTTTGTTTAAACATCTGGAAACCGCTCCACATCAACTTCATCAAAACCTGCTGCACCACCCACGATGCACATACACCCCACAATTTAACAACATGAAGAGCTGACCCTTTGCCAATAGGTGTGTGTCAGTAGCATAAGATGAAAAGGGGCACAGTGTCCGCATGGACCACTTCCCCAGTCTCCTGAGCTGTTCATGAGCCTCCACAGCGAGTTGCAGTCGGGAACCTCTGCTACAGAGCCCCCAAAAAGGGGTCGGTGTTAGAACAACTCAGAGACCCTTCATTTTACTCCTAAACTAATCAGGAGGACTTAAAAACAAAGTCCTGAGAGATGCCACAGAAAGAAGACTGGATTCACTGAAGAAGATTTCAACAGATTTTATAATTAATAACTTTTTTTATTACTACTACTGTACTACTACTACTACTGTTACTACTACTGTTACTACTGTACTACTACTGTTACTACTACTGCTACTACTACTGTTACTACTGTACTACTACTGTTACTACTACTGCTACTACTACTGTTACTACTACTGCTACTACTACTACTGTTACTCCTACTACTACTGTTACTACTACTACTGTTACTACTACTGCTACTACTACTACTGTTACTCCTACTACTACTGTTACTACTACTACTGTACTACTACTGTTACTACTACTGCTACTACTACTGTTACTACTACTACTACTGTTACTACTGTACTACTACTGTTACTACTACTGTTACTACTACTGCTACTACTACTGCTACTACTACTACTGTTACTCCTACTACTACTGTTACTACTACTACTGTTACTACTACTACTACTACTGCTAATACTACTACTGTTACTGCTACTACTACTGTTACTACTACTGTTACTCCTACTACTACTGTTACTGCTACTGTTACTGCTACTTCTACTACTGTTACTACTACTGTTACTCCTACTACTGTACTACTACTATACTACTACTGTTACTACTACTGTACTACTACTACTGTTACTACTACTGCTACTGTACTACTACTATTACTACTACTGTACTACTGCTATTACTACTACTGTTACTACTGTACTACTACTAATAAAACTACTACTGCTGCTGCTACTACTAGTACTAATAATAATTGGTCAGTCATGACTAAGCTGTCTAATGTGCTACTGTTAAAGAGCTATAGGGTTCTTGAGGTCAATTTGAAATTGTGGAGAAACCTCCGATTGACTTGAGGAACCTTCAAGAAAATGTTTTTGGGAAAATAAGGGTTCCTTGAAAGTTTCTCAAAGCACCGTATGAGGATCCTTTACAGTTTACAACTGAAGAAACACCAACAGCTCAAAATGCCACAGAAGACCCATCTTCCCAAAGTGCCTTTTTAAGGAACAACAGGAATTCCTCAAGAGCTCTTTAATAAAACCATCAGTTTAATGCAGATCCATTTATTAAAGAACTTAAAGTCCTAAAAAGAGCTTAAACAATATTTAAAATGGTTCCACAAAGAACAGCTCGAAAACCAACCAAGCAGGGCAGTAAAGAATTCTTCAGGAACCCATTTTTAGTCCCTAAAGAAGAACAAATACAACTCTCCTACGATACTTCTCGAAGAACCTTTATAGTGAAAGTTTATAGTGACGTTTTTTGGAGAACCTTTTGCGTTAATGGGTTCTCCGTGTTAGTGTAAAGTTCAAACAGCCCCACAAGAACCTTTAAAGATGTTCCTCACGCTAATCTCTTCTAAATCTCTGCCTCCTGCTTACGGCCTCGCTCAAACCCCACTTGGCGGCACCTCTCTCTGTTTTTAGGGGTGGACTCCTAAACACCATGTACGGTATAAAGAGGGAGTTTGAGGTTACAATAATATGGTAATGAATAAAAGGTAGAGAGAGAAAGACGTGTAGCTCCAATAATGTCCACCACACGTCTGGCGCTTAAGGAAAGCATTAAGTATGAATGGTGTTTCCCTACGGACCTTACAGAGCCACGGAAAAGCGCTCTTTATAACGTGGCTGGGCCCGACTATGACCTGCACGGAAAGTCCCCGCAGTGGAAAGTCCCTCTGCTGGAGCTGGAGCTGACAGATTGTGGAGGCAGAAGATCAGAGGGGGCCCAGGCAGACTTTAGCCCTTTGGCCAAGAAACACACTGAATATTACATTACATTAGCCTTGGTCACACACACACACACACACACACACACACACACACATTATTCCACACACTATATAACAAATCCACATTCATACACATGCAGTGCTGAGCAGAAGTATTTGGACAGCCAGGAAAATCGTCTGCAGGGCTGTTCATCTGGACCCTCAGTGTTTTTATTTATTTGTTTGTTTGTTTATTAAACAATAACATTAAGAATTAATACAACCAAACAAATTGTTTAGAATATTGCTGTTGTTGTGTGAGAGGGTTAGTTTAACCATTTCCAGAGCTCTCCTGGATGAAAGGCCAATATTTCCAGCTTCCTTCCAACACCTAGTTTATGTAATCGGCCCTATATTAACCCCCTCATGTCCAACTACTAGGAAAACACTGCAGTGCTTACTGAACTGAAGTCTATACGCCTGGAGAAACTGCTGACCAGGATTTCCCACAAGTTTGTGACCAGAAGCGTGAATTTAGTGATATATAAAGTATATAGTTTAATTTCTTTAGATTTCGGCTCAACCCTAAGATTTAAATGACACATATCAGCAAAACTCAAAAAGTCTGGTGACTCAAAAAATCAATGTAGAGTGTAAATGAATCAATCAATCTCCAAAACCCAGTGAAAACAGCCTATAAATAAACACCGAGCTGCAAATATTTCAAATTCATCATTTGTGTGACATCACAAAAACGCCTACATCAGCGTAGTTCCACCCGTTCGCAAATTTCAATGTTTATATAGAGTTAATTACAGGTAGACACTCTTACTGACCACTGACTTTATGTTTATTTGGGTTTATTCAAATGTTATATAGAGTTAATTACAGGTAGACACTCTCACTGACCACTGACTATGTTTTTTTGGGGTTTATTCTAATGTTATATAGAGTTAATTACAGGTAGACACTCTCACTGACCACTGACTTTATGTTTATTTGGGTTTATTCTACAGTTATATAGAGTTAATTACAGGTAGACACTCTCACTGACCACTGACTTTATATTTATTTGGGTTTATTCTAATGTTATATAGAGTTAATTACAGGTAGACACTCTCACTGACCACTGACTTTATTTATTTGGGTTTATTCTAATGTTATATAGAGTTAATTACAGGTAGACGCTCTCACTGACCACTGACTTTATATTTATTTGGGTTTATTCTAATGTTATATAGAGTTAATTACAGGTAGACGCTCTCACTGACCACTGACTTTATATTTATTTGGGTTTATTCTAATGTTATATAGAGTTAATTACAGGTAGACGCTCTCACTGAACACTGACTATGTTTATTTGGGTTTATTCTAATGTTATATAGAGTTTTACAGGTAGACATCCTCACTGCTGAGATATTTAAGACTTCACTGTTTTTTTGTTTTTTTTTTGGGGGGGGGGCACATATGCTTCCACCAAAGCAGGGGAATCCTTGAGGGACCGTCGTGAGGGGCGGGAAAACACACCAGAAAAACACACATTTCTGAGGTAATGGACATCGGGAGGCAGTCTTGTCACATATATCCCCAAACCTGTCACTCTCGCAGACTAGGCCGCATGTGGCGGCAATATGACAAGCAATCGCCATGGGATACAGGCAGGAAGAGGAAGTGAGCAATTCTTTAGCAGCACAGAGGCAGCAACAATGTGCACATTGTGCGGAGGGAGAGTGAGCAAGCGACAGAGAGAGAGAGAGAGAGAGAGAGAGAGAGAGAGAGAGAGAGAGAGAGAGAGAGAGAGAGAGGGGTAAAGAGGTTTCACTCCATCAGTGAGATGGTAATAGGCTCCGAAAATGGAGTGAGTGTCTCTCTCTCTCTCTCTCTCTCTCTAACTCTCACTCTACCCACCTTCGGCCTCCTAAAAGCGAGAAGCTGCTGCTGGATGGTTAATAAGGCTGGGCGATTCAGCAGGAATATACCATCATGATACTTGAAAAACATTATTTTTGATGTTGATTTATATTAATTTCACACAATAATATAACTTATTAATTAATTCATTTTAATTATGAATTATGATTTTAAAATGAGTGCATTTTTAATTTACCTTTGATTCAAATGCAGAAAATAGACTCACAGTCTTTTGCTTTGAAGGAATACCCCACCCTACCAGATCCACACTGCACATATTAGGACCAATCAGATTCCCCAAAACTGCAGATTGTGAAGGATGATGTCTCTTTATGGACAACAGACTTCCTGAATTAATAAATAATAAATACACACGACAAGACAAGATCCTGGGTACTGAATCCCCAACCCAGTCATCAATAGCCTGTTGTTGTAACCGCTGAGCCACCACTGCCCTCCTGAGCCTTCCCTGATGGTAGGGTTCTTGGTAGGGATGTTATGGTATCCCAGGTGTTTGCTAGGGCGTTGCTAAGTGTACGGTTAGTTCCCTGATGGTAGGGTTCTTGGTAGGGAACTGCCAGTTGGTACTTGCTATGCTATATATGATGGTTGCCAGGGTTGCAATGTTGGTAGGCGGTTGCAATGTTATTCAAGGCAGATGCTATGGGCATGTTATGGTATCCCGGGTGTTTGCTAGGGCGTTGCTAAGTGTACAGTTAGTTCTCTGACGATTCTTGGTAGGGAACTGCCAGTTGGTACTTGCTATGCTATATATATATATATATATAGCATATATGCTGGCAGAATCTTTGTAAGGCCAGAAATAAAAGTGGTGCAACAACCAAAGATACAATATAAAAAGGTTCTGGCTGATTAACATGGGATGGCTTAGTGAGCCATTACAGCACCGGGTTATTGATAACAGGGTTGTGGGTTCAATGCCCGGCTGTTGGGCCTCTGAGCAAGACCTCCAACCTTTTCTGCTTTCCTGAGCACCACATCGACGGCTGCCCACCCCCTGGATATCACTGTGTGTTTTAGTAGGTGTGTAGATGTGTGTGTTCACTGCACGTCCCCAGACCCACTTCTCGAACCTTTGGTCATATGTCATATGAATCCGGCCCCCTGTTTGTACTATAAGCGACTAAACGTCCTGCTCAACATGTTGCAAGTGCATTCCTAATGTGCTGAAATGTATTATTATGGGATGTAATCAGAGTTCATTACCCGGTGGTTGTTTTTCACTGAGGCGACAATAGATCAAATGTCATAATGCATTCAAAACACAGACACCCCAACAGAGAGACGCTGGTACTGCTGGAGACACTCGAAGAGCTGCCTTTAACAGCACCGAAACTGAATTATCGCAGACATCCAGTCCCAGGGTATTGATTTAGTATCAAGCCAATTCTGCCTCTCATTCGCTTTTGCCTCGTCTCCAACTCCACATCACACACTTCAGAGAGCGCCCTTATGATAGAGAGAGAGAGAGAGAGAGATCAGAACAGTCGACCGAAAATTCCCACCAGTACCCCAATTCTCCTGATGCTAACGGCTGGTAGCTGAGCGTCCACATGTAGAGTTTGCTAACCAGTTTAAAAGGCCTCAGAATGGGAAGCTGCATTTTTGTCATAGTTGACTGATGAAAAACTGTTGCATCACAGTCCTGACTCGAACCAGGGCTCATGACCATACACGGCACATCACAAATTAAAGCCACCAAGGTGAACGTGGATCCGCACTGGGCTAAAAGCTAAAGCTATGTTAGCTTTACCATCGCCTCTCTCAATCGTCCGCCCCCCCAAACCAAACTGGACTCCCTCATCTGAGCCAAACTGGAGCTTAACCCACATCAGAAGGGAAAATCAATCAGCAAGACCAACCCAGGGAAGCAAATGATGGGGCAAGGCTAAAAGCTAATCGTGCTGAGAGGACACAGGCCGGGGATGGCAGCACCATCCGGTAAGGCTCGGGAATAACTACTGTGTTTCTGTTCCAGTGTTAAAACTATGTGAGCCATCGCCGGTGCCGTAAACTAGCCAATCAGAGAGGAGAGAGAAAATCAGTGTGTTTCAATATGAAGGTCAAATAACAGGGTGGTAAACAGGGTGGCTTGTAACGTAGCGTCAAGTATTTACCATCCCGATTAAAGGCATCATTCAGGATTTTTCCTTTTTTGCTATTGACACCTATACAATATCAGTTTTAGAGCAATACTGACTAATCAATACCTTTTATTTATATATGCATTATTATATTAATAGGGAAAGGCCAGTCGGTAGAAGACTGTCATTGTGGAAGACAGTCAGCTGTGCGGTTCGTGCCGTCAGGAAAGAAAAAGAGGGCATCTGGGCCATGGGCATATGGACATGGCAGGTGGCTACTTATGCCAAGCCTGGTGGTGGTCCACCCAATGGGAACGAAATAAAAGGGCATTTTCCCTGGCACTGCCAATCACAACTCACTCTCAGAGGAGTCCGAGTGCTGTTTACGAGCTACAGTAGACTCCACATCAGTGATCGCTATTCTCATAAACATAAAACATAAAAATCAATAACTTACAGCTTTGCTCAGTCCAGATCCTTTCAATCCATGTCCGATTGAGCAGAGACTGGTCTGCTTATTCTGTTTTCCATGTAATTAGTGGTCAATTCAAAGCACTTGTGAAGATGTGATGAAACTACCTCCACCATGTTTAGAGGCTGTACTTTAGCCTGACTAGCTCTCACTGTGAGTTGTTGATGATGAAACTACCTCCACCATGTTTAGAGGCTGTACTTTAGCCTGGCTAGCTCTCACTGTGAGTTGTTGATGATGAAACTACCTCCACCATGTTTGGAGGCTGTACTTTAGCCTGGCTAGCTCTCACTGTGAGTTGTTGATGATGAAACTACCTCCACCATGTTTGGAGGCTGTACTTTAGCCTGGCTAGCTCTCACTGTGAGTTGTTGATGATGAAACTACCTCCACCATGTTTGGAGGCTGTACTTTAGCCTGACTAGCTCTCACTGTGAGTTGTTGACGATGAAACTACCTCCACCATGTTTGGAGGCTGTACTTTAGCCTGGCTAGCTCTCACTGTGAGTTGTTGACGATGAAACTACCTCCACCATGTTTGGAGGCTGTACTTTAGCCTGGCTAGCTCTCACTGTGAGTTGTTGATGATGAAACTACCTCCACCATGTTTAGAGGCTGTACTTTAGCCTGGCTAGCTCTCACTGTGAGTTGTTGATGATGAAACTACCTCCACCATGTTTGAAGGCTGTACTTTAGCCTGACTAGCTCTCACTGTGAGTTGTTGATGATGAAACTACCTCCACCATGTTTGAAGGCTGTACTTTAGCCTGACTAGCTCTCACTGTGAGTTGTTGATGATGAAACTACCTCCACCATGTTTGAAGGCTGTACTTTAGCCTGACTAGCTCTCACTGTGAGTTGTTGACGATGAAACTACCTCCACCATGTTTGGAGGCTGTAGTGTAGTCCAGGCTCCAAGACGATGACCAAAAGCATGTTCTACTCATATCTGATTAACTACATAAAAAGTTTGTTATAATTGATCTAATATTGCCAACAGTCCACAATTTCCCTGTTATTGGTGCCTCTATTAAATGATAAGCATTATGTCTTAGCAGTTTTACCAACCTCATTTCATGCCACACGATTACACACAAATCTGGAGCCACCCACATGCTATCAGTTCATTACCTAAACGCCTCCACGAGCATGTCAGAAGTTACACTTTTTTTCTTTCACAGCCAGCGCTCAACCGTACACCCCTACAGTGAATAAAATCATATTTCATAACTTTAATCCCGCAGTGGATCACTTTACATCCATAACACACAGCCGCTAAACCCTTCCACCGACACCCCAACCTGAGGAACAGCTGGGGCGTCTGAAGCGATGGCGAGCGGCTGAAGAGGGGGCAGTGGTGCAGGGAGAGGTTAATCCAGGATACGGTGGGGAACAGGCGCGGTGGCCGTGATCAGGGGCTGGCTTTCCTTCAGGGGCTCTAATTTCCTCTGCCAGCCAGCAGGGTTGGAATGACGCATGGACTGAAGCAGAGAGGTTAGTGGGGTTTAGCGGTGGGCTCCTGGATCAGGGGGCTTCATGAACTAGTGATACGTCTTTATCCTGTTACAGAGAGTTGCAAAAGCGATTAGAGGCCCGTGGATGTGTAAGTGAGGTTTACCACAGGGGAGAAATGACACAGGTCAGACTGAGGGGACATAACGAGTTTAAAGGACCTTTAACTTTAGATCTTTAGGGCTAAAGAACTGACCCATTAACACTCTTTACAATACTACTACTAATGATAATTATTATGAAGTTGTTGTTTGTTTAGTTTTGTTATTTTTATTATTTTTAATATTTATTACTATTATTAATAGTAGTAGTATCTATTGTTTTGGACACACTTCCTATAAGCAAAAGCAGATGATTTTAACCATTTTCTAAAGCATCCAAAAAGTCTTGTAGTCATTCTAGTCTATACAGATCTGCTGCTTTTTAACAAAGAACCCTTGAAGAACCCACAAATGTCTAGAATAAGAAGATTACCAGCATAGGCCTAGAGTCTTCAAGGGTTCTTTAGTCCTACTGAAAACCATGACCAATATATATATATATATATATATATATATATATATATATATATATATATATATATATATATATATATACACATATATATATATATATATATATGACCACTTGATATAGGTCCACTGTCTGGTTAGGGGTCTCTTCAGACTCCTGGAAAACCCTTCATAAATGGTTCTGTAATAGGGTTAATAATATTTATATTATATATATATATATATATATATATATATATATATATATATATATACACATTATGATAAAGCTCCAAAGTCAGAGCTGCGCCCAATCCCAGAACCATATAAACACTGCAAGTACAAATCCATAATTTTCTGAAGTCCGTGAAGATGGGTTTGCGCCCCACATCTGAACATACGCTACGTCCAAATGTTTGTGGACACCCCTTCTATTTTAAGTCCCCCCCCGCACTCACAGATGTGCAAATGCACACACAGCTTGTTTAGTCCCTGTACAGTAGTATTGTCAATAGAATAGGACTCAAATGAAGCAATTGGCACCATGCTGCCTAATGCCAGGTGTGGGCAAAAGGGGTATAAAGCCTCCCAGCATTGAGCTGTGGAGCAGTGGTAGCAGGTACTCCAATAAAAGCAGGAGAATCTTTAAAACTTTGACTAGATTTGAGGAAGAAACAATGAATGAGCAAATGTCCCAATACTTTTGTCCATGTAGTGTAACAGATCCAGCTCGGTGATAAATGTATATGAATGAGTGAACATGACTCACTCCCGTCTCGGAGCTGTAGATATGATCCAGCAGACTCGTCAGCGGGTGGTTAGATGGAGCCGTGTCTTCTCTGAATGCAGTGTGTCATCGCTTGGCCTGAACACAGCCCTGAGGGACTTCATGAAAGTTCAAATAAAAAAATAACAGCAGTGCGGAGAAGATGCCAGCCGGTCTGCTGCGGACACCGACATTAAAGCCTGGGGAAGACTAACGACTACGGCCATTAGACACACCAGCCGAGAGAGAGAGAGAGAGAGAGAGAGATAGAGAGAGAGACGGTGAAAAATAAACTACAGATCTGTTAAAAGGCCCTTTCTCTCTAATTCACTCACTCCCTCACTCTCCCGCTCTCTCGTTCACTCTTCTATCTCTATTTCTATTTCTTTCGCTCTCTCTCTTATTATTGCTCACTGTCTCTCAGCCTTTTTCTTTCTTTTTAATGTTATGTAGAGTTAATTACAGGTAGACACTCTCACTGAACACTGACTTTATGTTTATTTGGGTTTATTCTAATGTTATATAGAGTTAATTACAGTTAGACGCTCTCACTGACCACTGACTTTATGTTTATTTGGGTTTATTCTAATGTTATATAGAGTTAATTACAGTTAGACACTCTCACTGAACACTGACTATGTTTATTTGGGTTTATTCTAATGTTATATAGAGTTAATTACAGGTAGACACTCTCACTGAACACTGACTTTATGTTTATTTGGGTTTATTCTAATGTTATATAGAGTTCATTACACATAGACACTCTCACTGACCACTGACTTTATGTTTATTTGGGTTTATTCTAATGTTATATAGAGTTAATTACAGGTAGACACTCTCACTGAACACTGACTTTATGTTTATTTGGGTTTATTCTAATGTTATATAGAGTTAATTACAGGTAGACACTCTCACTGAACACTGACTTTATGTTTATTTGGGTTTATTCTAATGTTATATAGAGTTAATTACAGGTAGACACTCTCACTGAACACTGACTTTATGTTTATTTGGGTTTATTCTAATGTTATATAGAGTTAATTACACATAGACACTCACACTGACCACTGACTTTATAACATTAGAATAAGCCCAAATAAACATACAGAGTTAATTACAAGTAGACATTCTGACAGCTGAGATTATACTCAGCTGTAAAACTATATTCATGTCTTTTTCACTTCATGTCCAATCGGGGGGGAGCAGACCCTGCCCACAGGGCTCTAGGAATGCCACTATGTCTGCGTCAAGCCACAAGCCTGCAGCTGCACTCCTGCCCATTAAACCCTCCGAGCTATTAGAGGAAACCCAGAGGGACAGCACTGCTTATTAGCCACTCTGCCAGCCGCATAACACTAAGCCCAGGAACAAAGAGGCTAAAATTAGCTCGGAGAAGAAGATGAGGAGGCAAAAAAACAGAAGAAAAGTAGATAAACAGAAAGCTACAAGTGAGCAAACGAACTGACTCTTAAAACTCATTACCGCAGGCGCTTAAATCTGTAACATCAGTTAAAAAGACAGCAGATTTTAAAAGCCGGTAGTTTTACTGCATTTGTACTTTAATACCAAAAAGAGAGAAGACTGAGTGACAATGCAGCACATTAACGTGTTACTGACGAGCCAATTAACTGCCTTCAAAGAGTCTATTAATGACGTCCTCTTGGACAGAGATCAGGAGAAAGCCCACAATCAACTGGACAGCGGGCAGACAGAGCCATGGGGGGGGGCTAAGACACATTCTGGCCCAGTGCGTCTGACGGAAGAGCCAGTGGGGCGAACGCGGCACAGCTGGCATTAAACATATATTAGCTACATTAGCGTTAGCACTCAAGAACCTCGGTGAAGAACACCTGTCCTACACTGAATCAAGAACATCAAAGCAGCTTCAAAGCAGCTTCTGTCCTGTACATATGAAGCAGCAAGTGAAGAGACCGTTCTCGAAGGTGATGGAGGTGGTATGGATGAGCGTAAGAATCTGAGACACTTTGCCAAGAACCAAACTGTGATGATCTAGATCTAGACAATGACTGGGTCAGAACATCTCCAGAACATCAGGCATCAGGTCTTTTGGGGTGTTCCATCCCGGTATGCAGTGGTCAGTACCTTCCAAAGGTAGGTTGCTCCAAGCAAGGACAACATTGGGTCACGGAGGCTCATGGAGGCCCCATCTCACAACTTACTTATAGGACTTACAGGATCTGCTGCTGCTAACATCTGCTGAAGCTGTCCAGATGCCTCAGGACAGCTTCTGAGATCTTGTGGAGTCCATGCCTCGACAGGTCAGAGCTGTTTTGGCTGCACGAGGTGGGATGATGCTATATTAGGCAGGTGGTTTTAATGTTATGTCTGGTTGGTGTGGATTGTTTACAGAGCTGAGAGCAAGTCATAAGGAATGTGAGTGAGGGGGTAGAGTCAGTCCTAGAGTCAGTCCTAGAGTCAGTCAGCTCATGCAGTCTTCACACGGGACAGTGTGACGTATCTGCTTCTTAAGGATGGTGCACTCTGGGAGCAAAAGCCCAATTATGTTTTATTCCTATGTTTAAAAATCATCCTGAGGGAAATCCAGAAGGTCTTGAAGGTCACTGACCACTGACTTTATGTTTATTTGGGTTTATTCTAATGTTATATAGAGTTTTACAGGTAGACACTCTCACTGACCACTGACTTTATTTAATTGAGATTATTCTAATGTTATATAGAGTTGATTAAAGGTAGACACTCTCACTGACCCCTGATTTATGTTTATTTGGGTTTATTCTAATGTTATATAGAGTTTTACAGGTAGACACTCTCACTGACCCCTGACTTTCTGTTTATTTGAGTTTATTCTAATGTTAAATAGAGTTAATTACAGGTAGACACTCTCACTGACCACTGACTTTCTGTTTATTTGAGTTTATTCTAATGTTATATAGAGTTTTACAGGTAGACGCTCTCACTGACCCCTGACTTTATGTTTATGTGGGTTTATTCTAATGTTATATAGAGTTTTACAGGTAGACACTCTCACTGACCCCTGACTTTCTGTTTATTTGAGTTTATTCTAATGTTATATAGAGTTAATTACAGGTAGACACTCTCACTGACCACTGACTATCATGTGCTCCAGACCGACAGATATACAGGACTGCGGCCCTGGTTAGACGATACAGACGAGGAACAGCACAATGAAAACAGTCTTTTAGAGTCTTTATAGGGGTAATATGGGTAAACGCTGCCAAAATGCTACAGTTTATTCAGCATCAGTATTCGCTCAGCGGAGCGCAGTGTAATTATTTACCCGTCTCAAATGACAGGGCGAGTCATACCAGCCATTTATTGAGGACAAATGTGCATCAAACACTGGATAATGCGTTTTCCTGATGAGATGCATCAAGGAATAAACATGAGCCTCTTATTAAAACCAGCTACATCTCAATTTCGGCATGTGTACACACACACACACACACACACACACACACACACACACTTTTTCTCTGCTTCTCCGAAATAAAATGTGTAAATATTACAAACACACTCATTACCAAAGACCAGAATCATCCAAACAAGCCAAAACAGCCCAGGGCGTAGAGGGCCATTTCTGTCTTTGACCCCTAAACATCTGTGTGTGTGTATATGTGTGTGTGTGTGTGTGCACATTCTTTCCATGACTGATACAGCAAATATACCCTGTCCACTCCAGCACTACCTGTCCAGAGTATCGTCCTGCCGGTCATCCCAAAGCGTATACAACCACACCAAGATGTCAATCAGCTTCTATCACTTGGTGTAGATTTCTCTGATTTGGCAACCCAACATCATCTTAAAGGGCCCATATTCCAACAGCAAAACAGTTTACCCAGTCAATTCGCACGGAGCTATAAGGAGTGTTTCAGTCTAGACTGCAGACTATAGCTCGGCTCGATCCACCATCCTTTAAGATCCGCGAAAGACGAGCGTCCAGACTTTTCACTGTCCTGGACAGGATGAACTTCCCCTGGGTGTCCGAACAGCGGAGTCCAACGCCCGCTGTCTTCAAACCCAGACTGAAGACCCTCCTCCTCCTTTGAGAGTACTCAGGCGAAGAGAAGAGTATTATGGTCTCCATATTGACTTGTGTTTAGTAGAGTCTAAGATTAGAGGAGCTTTGAAGAATACAGAGCAGCCAATCAGAGAAGAGCTCATTTACAAATAAATTAAACAGCCAGTTTAATCTGAAAAAGATATTATGGACATTTTTGACGCATAAACCCACACCAAACATCAACAGTTGAGCTGAGGGAAGAATAAAACCCAAGGAAAATGTAGGATGTGATCCCTTTATAGGACTGAAGGCAGTAAGGGGAAGAGTGTATAAGAGTAGGGAGTCTTGGGAGAGCGTGTGTGTGTGTGTGTGTGTGAGTGTGTGTGTGTGTGTGTGTGAGTGTGTGTTTTTTTTCCATGATTGACATAGCAAATACACTCCGTGCACTAACCGTCCAGGGGAAAGTCCTGCCAGTCATTCCAAAGTTTATATAACTGGACAATGTCAATCACTGGGCTTTATTTAGGGTAGAACTCCTTGATTTGGCAACCCAACTTTTTTTGAAGAGGTTGTTAAAGACAATCCTCATACAGTGAAGAAGAATGCCAAGATGTTTATATCACTCATGCGACTCAATTATTTTATGATGTCACAAAAAACAACTTGCATGTATTCGTCAAATTCGTCGACTGTTTAGCCCCGCCCACTCTCACTGAAGCTATAAAGAGTGTTTGTTTCCTGACGCTTTTTAAAAGAGAAAGCCAATCAGAACAGAGCTAACTGACACACAGTCGTGAATGCACAGTAAGAAAAACAGCCAATCGTTTTCTTTCATTAGTTGTGGATTTCCATGATTTGGCAACCCGGTAGTGTCTGAAGCATATGTTCGTCAATTCAGCTTAGAGCAGTTTAGCCCCACCCCTTCCCACTGAAGCTATAAGGAGTGTTTCAGACGCTGGACTGCTTTTAAAATGAGGCTGAATACAGGGGCAGCCAATCAAAACAAAGCACATTTACATAGATCAATCTTAAAGGCACAACAACAACAACAACCAAGCCGATCGTTTTATTTTGTTTGTTGTAGATTTCCTTGATTTGGCAACCCAACAGCAGCAAAGATGATGTTTACATCATCTGTAGTTTATGGAAACTAAGCCCAAGTCTCAAATTCAGTGTAGTTGTGATGTCACAAAACCAATCATTTGCATATATTCACAAATTCAAGTTAGCCCCGCCCATTCAGGCTGGAGTTATAAGAAGTATTTCAACCTGGATTGCTTTTCGAATTAGGCACAATATAGAGAAGTCAATTAGAACAGAGCGTATTTACATAGATTAGTCTTCAAGATACAGCCTTTATTTTATTTAGTGTAAACGTCCTTGATTTGGCAACCCCAGCAGCAGTTTTTCAAGTTTGTAAATGAGGCTCAATACCGAGGAGCCAATTAGAGCAGAGCTCATTTGCACAGCTCAGGCTTAAAGGTACAGTAACGGTATATCCGCAGAAGATGTAGGATATGGGCCCTTTAAAATATGACTGAAGGCCTGAAGTGAGGAGGAGTGTATAGTGTATGGAATCTTTGGAGAGTGTGTGTGTGTGTGTGTGTGTGTGTGTGTGTGTGTGAACCGTCTGCCCCGAGTTGTAGGACATGTGGAGAAATGGAGATTGAAATCACTGCACTCAGCAATCCGTCCGGCTTAATGGCATTAGCATCTGTGCTCCACACAGAGCTTCCAAATCTCCCTCCCTCTCTCTCTCCCTCACTCTCTCCCTCTCTCCCTCTCTCTCGCTCTCCCTCGCTCTCTCTCCCTCGCTCTCTCTCCCTCGCTCTCTCTCCCTCGCTCTCTCTCCCTCGCTCTCTCGCTCTCTCTCTCCCTCGCTCTCTCTCCCTCGCTCTCTCGCTCTCTCTCTCCCTCGCTCTCTCTCTCCCTCGCTCTCTCTCCCTCGCTCTCTCTCCCTCGCTCTCTCCCTCTATCCCCCTCGCTCTCTCTCTGCCTCCCTCTCCCTCGTTCTCTCTCCCTCGCTCTCTCTCTCCCTCGCTCTCTCGCTCGCTCTCGCTTTTCCTGTTCTTCTTGTAAAACACACCACTAAACGCCCAGGCCTACAACAGCCTCCATGGTTCCACTTAGGTCCAATAGTATGTGAAGGAACATCCCAGTCTCATTACAAACAGACCCAGCAGGACTGTTACACACCCTAAACGTAGGTATTGTGATATACACTGAGGAGGAGGAGCTACAGTCTCTTATTAGGGTGAATATTAATTAATAATGCTCTAAATGTAGGTATTGTGATATACACTGAGGAGGCGGAGCTACAGTCTCTCATTAGGGTGAATATTAATAACGCTCTAAATGTAGGTATTATGATATACACTGAGGAGGCGGAGCTACAGTCCCTCATTAGGGTGAATATTAGTAATGCTCTAAATGTAGGTATTGTGATATACACTGAGGAGGCGGAGCTACAGTCTCTCATTAGGGTGAATATTAATAACGCTCTAAATGTAGGTATTGTGATATACACTGAGGAGGCGGAGCTACAGTCTCTCATTAGGGTGAATATTAGTAATGCTCTAAATGTAGGTATTGTGATATACACTGAGGAGGCGGAGCTACAGTCTCTCATTAGGGTGAATATTAGTAATGCTCTAAATGTAGGTATTGTGATATACACTGAGGAGGCGGAGCTACAGTCTCTCATTAGGGTGAATATTAGTAATGCTCTAAATGTAGGTATTGTGATATACACTGAGGAGGCGGAGCTACAGTCTCTCATTAGGGTGAATATTAGTAATGCTCTAAATGTAGGTATTGTGATATACACTGAGGAGGCGGAGCTACAGTCTCTCATTAGGGTGAATATTAGTAATGCTCTAAATGTAGGTATTGTGATATACACTGAGGAGGCGGAGCTACTGTCTCTTATTAGGGTGAATAATAATTAATAATGCTCTAAATGTAGGTATTGTGATATACACTGCGGAGGCGGAGCAACAGTCTCTTATTAGGGTGAATATTAATTAATAATGCTCTAAATGTAGGTATTGTGATATACACTGCGGAGGCGGAGCAACAGTCTCTTATTAGGGTGAATATTAATTAATAATGCTCTAAATGTAGGTATTGTGATATACACTGAGGAGGCGGAGCTACAGTCTCTCATTAGGGTGAATATTAATAATGCTCTAAATGTAGGTATTGTGATATACACTGAGGAGGTGGAGCTACAGTCTCATTAGGGTGAATATTAATAACTCTAAATGTAGGTATTGTGATATACACTGAGTTGAAACAAAGCATACAGGCTTTTCTAAAATCCACCTCTCCAGCGCCATCTATTGGAGGATGTAGGAAAGACAGGAGGAAACAGAGAAAAACCTGAACATCTGGGATAAATCCAGCCAACCTGGCAACACATGCTACAGTGTAGCTTTACTGCTACCTTGAGGACAGTGTTCACCTGGAGATTGAATGTTGTGGATAAAGGTTGCCAGATTGGAAGTGTTTCACTCTTGGATACGAAAATAAAGCCTCGCTTCGCCAAAACTACAGACTTTTACGGCCTTGAACAGAACCTCGGGCGAGGGTTGCCAAAGCGAGGACATCTAATCCCTTGGTTAAGGGCGAGTTGCCAGATGTAGCTAAAAAAAAATAATCCACATTTTTCCTCTTAAAAACCTCCCCCATTTCCAAAACAGGGCTACTGATGCAAACAGCACAACCTGGCAGGCCTGCAGGAGTCAGAAATGTAGGTCAGAGAGGACAGAAAGACGGAGTGTGAAGAAAAGGACGGAGAGAGAGACGGAGAGATGGAAAATGGGAGGGGAGAACAGAGAGGCGGTGGACGAGCAGCGATGGAGAGAGAGGAGTGTGAGCAGACTGGAGGGTCTCATGACCGCCTGATTCCACAAGCCGCAGTTTATGAGAGAGCAGGGGAGGAAAAGTGTGTCAAGGTTGGTTTGGTAACCCAGCGATGAGGCAGTGACTCACACACACACACACACACACATATACACATACACACACACACGCGCACACACACACACACTCACTGTAATAACCTCACTGACAAACTGACCACCATGAAAGAACAAAGTTGACCAGTTAACAAGCCTCTTGTTGCTGATTCATCTAAACACACACACACACACACACACACACACAAACACATGTTTATAAATTGACAAAAGTATTGGGACACCTGCTTATTCACAGTTTCTTCGGAAATCAAGGGTATTAAAAAGAGTTTCTCCTGCTTCTGTTGGAGTGACTGTGTCTACTGTCCAGCGAAGAAGACTTTCTACTAGATTTTGGAAAAGCACTGCTGTGAGGATTTGATTGCATCCCAAATAAAGGTCCACCACCATCATTCCAGTGAACACAGCTGTTCCACTGCTCCACAGCTCCTAAATGCTGGGGGGCTTTATTTATACCCCTCTATAGCCCACAACTGGCATTACACATACACACGCTTCATGTCATGAGTGGTCTTAATGTTTTGGCTCATGAATGTGTGTGTCTACATGCAAGACCCCATGTTCCGAGACTGTATAAAACCAAATGTGCGTGTGTTGGAACTAACTGGGGGGTAAAGCAGGCCACTGTCACTCCATGCCATCTCTGCTCTCCAGACCTAAACACACACTCTCCCCACACACACACACATGCATAAACACACACACACATAAACAAAGAGGGTAATTCAAAACAAATGTTTTCATAAAACCCGCTGCCTTGAATCGGTATTATTCATCTCTGCCCGATCTGCAGTGCTAACCCCGCCGACTCCAAAGCAACCGTGCAGCTGGTTCACATTGTGGCTGAACGCGAGCTCCACACACACACACACACACACACACACACACACACACACACACATACACACACATACACACACATACACACACACGCTTATTGTGGCTGAACGCAAGGTCCACATACACATACTCACGGACTAAAAACAAGCCCTATACACACTTCAAACCCTCCACACACACACACACACACACACACACTTCAGTCTCAGAGGGCCCGCAGCATCAATGGGCCGATCCGCTCCCTCTCCGCAGGACCGTAATCAGCTTGTGTTTGTTCATCTGCCCCTGGTCAACGTATCGAAGCATTGGCTTGGAGAGAGCGGGGGAGTCTTCTTCTGTGGTGGGCAGCTTTGGTGGGCAACTTGCCACTTGCTTGTGTAGTTCATCTGGGTTCATTCCCTACCTTCTATTACAGACAGAAGTGCACTACGTGTCCAAATATTTGTGGACACCCCTTCTACTTTAAGTTGCACCCATTGCTGATTCAGATGTGTAAATGCACACACACAGTGTGTCTGTTTTGCTGCCAATAGAATAGGACTCTCTGGAGCAGATAAGCAAACATGACCTTATTGGCTCTAGGCGTGGGCTAGTAGAGGAGTATAAAGCCCCCCAGCATTGAGGAGCTGTGAAGGAGTGGAAGAGCTGTGTTCTCCGGAATGATGGACGGTGGTGGAGCTCCACCCAGTACTTTAGGAATTGCGCAGTCAGGATGAGGTGGGGTGGTCATTATAATCCAACATCCTGATCTCACTCAAACTGAAAAAGCTGGGGGGGATGAGAGAGAGATCCAAACCAACAAAAAGGACAAAAATAAGACGATCCCAGTTGAAGCTCTAGGTCTCACTGATGATCTTTTCTGGTCTGAATGCAATCAATTCCTAATAGCAATGTTCCAACAGCTACTGGGAAGCTTTCCCTAAAACTGTAGAGGGAGATACTACAGCAAAGGAGGACAAACTGCTTATTCAGGCCTGTGATTTCAGAAGAAACGCTGGACAAGCAGGTGTCCACATACTTTTAGAAAATGTATAATGTATTTCAGCCACATTTGAAACGAGTACAGAATCGTATTTAGCTGATTTTTGGGCTGAACCGTGTCTTTAAACGCCCCATTAGCAGCACAGGCTGGTTGATGAAAGGGCTGAGTGTGTCTGTGTGGTGATGAACGTGAGCTCGGAGGAGAGAGAGTGTGATGGAGATGCTTTTTGACTCTTTCATTTCCTGAACGAGCCGCTTTAACCAGCTGCGCCGAGAGCTGCACTCTACAACTGATGTGAGTCTCTCTCTCTCTCTCTCTCTCTCTCTCTCTCTCTCTCTCTCTCTCTCTCTCTCTCTCTCTCTCTCTCTCTCTCTCTCTCTCTCTCTCTCTCTCTCTCTCTCTCTCTCTCTCTCTCTCTCTCTCTCTCTCTCTCTCTCTCTCTCTCTCTCTCTCTCTCTCTCTCTCTCTCTCTCTCTATTTTCTTTCCTTCTCCTGCCAGAGCTCTGAGACAGGCTTGATGGCCCGAGTTTGAGTTTTCTAGTGTGTGTGTGTGTGTGTGTGTGTGTGTGTGTGTGTGTGTGTAATGTGGTGTGATGTAAGTGGGGGGTCCAGTTAGCTCAGTTTCACTCAAACACCCCTCTCGCGTTCCTCCGTACGGCATAGAGACAAATCTTCCTTCCACATCTCTCCATATAATCTAATTTATACCCTATCTGCCATAACATTAAAACCACCTTTCTAATATAGCCCCCCCCATCATGCTGCCAAAACAGATCTGCCCCTTGAGGCATGGACTCCACAAGACCTCTGAAGGTGGACACCGACCCGTTCAGTCCTGTAAGCTGTGAGGTTACACCAGGTTCGGACACGCCTGGTTGAATGTGTCCTCATCATCATGTCGTAGTAGGCAGTGTGTGTGTGTGAGGGTGGAAATACCTCTCGAACCCTGCAGCTACAGTTACAGTTTTCTGTATACTGACAAACATGCCACCGAATGTTCTCACCTCTTACAGTATGGCTAAATCCTAGTGGTGTTTCCTGACGAGTACCTGCGAGTACCTAATTAACGATACACTAAAATTACCATAAAATAATAATAAAAAAAAAACGGCGACAGGCGCCGAAGCTTCCGCACGGCCCTCAGTGGGAGATCGGCTTTCTGTTATGAAACCATGCGCTTAGCGCCTCGGGAGAGTCGACCGGCTTCACCTCTGTGACACGAGAACAGCGGCTAACACAATTCAGCTCCGTTCACGGCTGCTCCGAGCCCCTGCCCACTGTCCAAACTGAATTATGAAATAAAGCACTCTAACACTCACTCAAGGGCGTATCGCCTTATTGACGAGTGCACTAGACACACACACACACACACACACACACACACACACCTCTCCTGGCAGCATTAGACAACAATGTCGATGCATTAATGCGCCTCTCCTTCATAATTTATGAAAAAATCTCATAAAATAAACACAGGCCAAGCCTTCAGTCGATATCCACACACAAGCAGAGAACGATTCTCACCCGTTCTGAGAAAAGTGGAGCTGTGTGACGAATTCAAAATCAGCCAAAAAATGTACAGAACTTTAATAAAAATGATGCTAGAATGCAAGAATTGGTGAGCTGATGATGAAACTACCTCCACCATGTTTGGAGGCTGTACTTTAGCCTGGCTAGCTCTCACTGTGAGTTGTTGTTGATGAAACTACCGCCACCATGTTTGGAAGCTGTACTTTAGCCTGGCTAGCTCTCACTGTGAGTTGTTGTTGATGAAACTACCGCCACCATGTTTGGAAGCTGTACTTTAGCCTGGCTAGCTCTCACTGTGAGCTGTTAATGATGAAACTACCTCCACCATGTTTGGAGGCTGTACTTAAGCCTGGCTAGCTCTCACTGTGAGCTGTTGTTGATGAAACTACCGCCACCATGTTTGAAGGCTGTACTTAAGCCTGGCTAGCTCTCACTGTGAGATAAAGTTGATCCAGAGAATGAATTCAGGGAGTTTGCACCTTCTCCCTGGGAAAGTGAATGTAGCGAGGCTTGAGGTACACTACTGAACTTTAGGGACGGTGTGGAGGGTACCTCTGAGGGTACATTTACATAGCCTGCACCTTGAAGAACAAACCTGTACCTGTGTAGCACCTTCCCTTCGCGCATAGTTAAAGGGTTACTGCAGGATCTCTTAGATTCACTGATGAAGAAGGTCAACAGAACGCTGCAGCAGCGCTAACGGAGTTCATTCTGCAAGTGTGAGCTGACTAACAAAGGGAAAGGCTGAGTGTTTGGTGTGGTTTAATGAGGGATAAGAGGACTCAGATAAAAAGCGGAACTTCAATCCCGACTGTACGAACCCCAGACACACATGGGGGAGTGCAGGAATGCTGGAGGCCATAAATTACATTTAATTGCTCTGGTCGGCCGTAGCTGGACGCCTACTGTAGGGGGGGTGAAAAAACCTGGACATGAATCACAGATATGATGGTGTGTTAGATCTCCAGCCAAACACACTCCTCCCCTTCTGAAGCTTTTAATCGGGTATAGGCTACAGCTGATTATGCATGTCATCAGGCTTCAGCACATTCTGCAAGACACACACACACACTTTTGTTTTGTGCTTGGGTACAGAAAAACAGATACAAAGGCTAAATGAGAAGAACCGAACCAATGTTGAGGTCTCTCATTCCTAAACCAAACGGGTGGACCGATCACTGTTTTTCCATAGTAGCTTCTCGCCGATTGTGATTTATTACAGAAGACCATCTCACAAACATCATGACCTCAACGAGAGAAACTTCAGAGATAGTTCTGTTGCTTTTCCAGGATCTAAAAAATAATAAAAGTCATCAACTCTGAGCAAGAACGCAGTTTAAATGAACCTCTAGGACTCCCTGTGTATCTGGATGCTTTTATTTTCCATCTTTCTGCTGCTTTTGACCGTAGATGGGACCTTTCACTGTTGTCTGCTGCTGAATTTTACCAATAGAGATCTTATTGGTCACTAACTTTCACATCCTGCAGAGCCCATGGTTAGTTTCTCATGTTAATCCTAATATTTAATTATATTAGCACTTAATGTTAGTCACTTCTATTAAATACGAAAGTATTTAAGTCATGAAGAGACACCACTTTGTCGTCACAGTCGCAGTAAACTACGATACCAAAGGTTACCATGTCACACATTTAGGGTGCCAAAGTGAGATGCAGCTAAACAAAGAAGGTGATGATCAGAACTTATTGGGGGGGGGGCTCAAAAGAAACAAAGTGGTGATTAGAACCAATACCAGTGAGGGGAAAATGGGTTTTGGAACCAATCAAGGGCAATTGAACATAAAAGAAAATGTGATTAGGACCAAAGTCAGTCGAAGGAGGTCTCAAAACAAGGTAAGTGGGGAATAGAACCAATACCCATCAGGTATTTAGCTCAAAACAAAGAAAGTGGTCATTAGAACAAATCCCAGTCAGGAGGAGGTATTATAACAAAGAAAACCAATAACTAGAACCAATTATTAGAACCAATAACTGTAATATATAGGTCTCAAAACTAAGAAATGGGGGATTAGATATCATATCATATCATATCATATTATATACCAATATATGACATAAAGAGGCCTCAACAATTAGATAATCATGATTAGAATCAATCCCAGTCAAAAGAAACAGAACAAATGGGTTTTTGAACCAAATCAATAATAAGGGCAAGTGAACAGAAAAGAATTGTGATTAGAACCAAAGTCAGTCTAAGGGGGTCTTAAAACAAGAAAGGTTTGGAACAGAACCAATACCCATCTGGTATAGAGCTCAAAACAAGTACACACTTTTCAAAATATGTGAAAGTAAAATGGTAATTAGAACAAATCCCAAAGAAAGGGGATTAGAACCAATAACTAAGATATTGGTCTCAAAACTAAGAAAGGGGTGATTAGAACCAACCCCTATCAGGAAGAAGTCTCAAAACAAAGAAAGTGATCAGAACCAATGCCACTCAGGAGGAGGTCTCAGAACAAAAAGGGGGATTAGAACCAATACAATCATTAGTTTAGCTCAGCTAAATGTTCTGAACATGCTGGACTGACTGCGTAAGTTGCAAATCTTCTTCTAGGTCAAGTTAGAGGTCACAGATACAGTGCTTTCACTTTTCCTTAAATGCCTGATTTGATTAGCAATGTTTCAAATGTACAGACAGGCTCAGATGAAAAAGACACTCTTTGAAATGTCCTTAGATAATCTCTGTCGCTATGGCAACAGACGTGCTCACACTGTAAATTAGATCTTTTCGATGGAGGATTCTGTCAGCTACTCTCCTCCCCCTGATGTCATCGTCTCTGAAGGCCATGTTTGACATCCTAAACTAAAGGCCATCATAAATAGCAGCCTGGCTGGACCAGCTTTCAGGGTTTTTTTTTATTGGGGTGGGGTGTGTGGTGTCTTTACACCCAGGGAGAATACTGCCAAAGCCAAAAGGGAGATGTTACTGTTCCGTAAAATCTCCTCATGGGCGTCCATTTATTATTCTGAAACCTGACGCAAGACAAGATCCTGCACTACTGTGTTCATAAGAGCAAGGTTGTGATCAGAACTAATAACAGCCAGGAGAAGGCCTCGGAACAAACAAGATAGTGATTAGAACCAACTGCAGTGAAGGTGACGACTCAGAGCAAATAAGGTGGTGATTAGAACCAATACCAGTCAATACCAATACCAGTTTCTTAAAATAATAAACGAAAAAGTGATTAGAACCCATATCAGTCAGCAGAAGGTCATAAAAACAAACTATGTTATGATCAGAGGCAATACCAGTCATGTAGAGGTCTCCAAACGCACAGGGTGGTTATTAGAACCCATTTCAGTCAGGAGAAGGTCTAGTTAAACAGGGTGGTGATTAGAACCAATATCAGTCAGCAGAAGGTCAATACCAGTCACGTAGATGCCGCAAACGTAGACGAAAAGGTCTCAGAATAAACAAAGTGGTAATTAGAACCAATACCAGTCAGGACAGGTCTCAAAACAAGCAAGGCGGTTATTAGAACCAATTCCAGTTGGGGGAGTTCATAAAAAACAAGATTGTAAGTAGAACCAATATCAGCCAGCAAAAGGTCTCAAATTAACAAGGTAATGATTAGAACCAATGCCAGTCTGTTAGAGCTCTGGTTAAACAGTGTGGTGATTAGAACCAATACCAGTCAGGAGAGCATATAAAAAAACAAGATTTTGATTAGAACCAATATCAGATGATGATGAGAATCAATCAGAGCTAGCGGAAGGTCTCAAAACAAACAGGTTGGCGTTTAGAACCCTTATCAGTCAGGAGAAGTTCAGGAATGGAATGCCAGGTCACTTATGCTTATGGTGCTGATTCCTCATGATTTGGGACTAGGATCACGTACCTAGAACATTTCCTGCAGGAACCTCCTCCAACTCCTCCAGTTCTCGGCCCATCAGCAGGTAGAGATGCTCCACTGTACAGCAGGCCAGGTGAGCTATGGAGGGCAAAGCGTCGTCTGCTGAACATCCTTCAGGTAGCTGACAGAAGGACAGGGGATAGGGCGGGGATTAGAGCCAATAACAGTCAGGTGAAGACGAAAACAGTGGAGTAGTCATTTGTAACCAGCCCAGGCTACAATATTAGTGTTTATTTGTACAATTTCTTAATGAAGAGCAAAACCTCCATATAAATGTATATTATATAAATAATAATTCTTGATGAACAACACATGGCTGTGGAATCTTCTTCTGATGTTCAGAAAAGGCCGCCTACTCTCAAAGCGACTCATTTGTGCCCGTTAGCACCTGCCAGTACGTTTGCTCGTTAAAAATAACATCACATTTGCGAAGGTGGTGTTCTTATATAACATTTAAAGACATGTCAACATCAGATCTACAGCGCAATACAGTCTAAATCCAAGCAAAGGTCCAGTCACATTGGCCATGAAGTCATCTATTCACTGAGATGTTTCTGAGAAGATTAGTTAGAAGATGATCCACTTGCCCCCCAAAAAATCCCAAAAAAACAACAATCAACTCTTTGCCCATCAGAAACACTGAGAGTCAGTCTCCGGAAGCTGTGATTAAGGTAAAGGTGGATGCTCTAAACACTCGAACATCTGATAGTCCGGTGCCATATTTCAATCCAATCCAGTGGCATATTTGAATGGATCGGGTATCGGCTATTTTAATCCTGGTCCAATTCCAAGTCTTTATTTTAACCACAGTGTTCAGAGCGCCATCTGGTGTCCTCAAAGGGCCATTAACTGACATTATCCCCAGCTGGCTGCAGCAGCAGCAGTGCGGACGTTCTCAGAAGGTAAATAAAGGAGTTGAGGTTCTGCAGTGTGGAGCTATTTTACAGTGGAACCTGAAAACAGACCATAATATCTGACCCTTATAAAACTCTCACTGAAAAGCTCTGTTTTACCAGCGGGAGAACCGGAGAACTGCTGAAGAACCCCTTCCGAACCGAGTGGAGGCTAATGCTAATGCTAACACACACACACACACACACACACACTCATGCACATTCACCCACTATAAACCAGTTAATACACACCAGTAGACCAACAACCACAGATACCAGTCCAGAGTGTGTACCACTACACACACACTATGGTAGTGGAAGTGATTAGACTGCAGTGTTGTAAAGACGCGGGGAGCTGATTGGTCAGACTGGATTTTAAGATATTATTGAATAAACTAAATAAACAGTCCAGAATGTCTGATTATAGAATCTGATACTGAAAATAAAGAGACTTTACTGATCACATTAATTAGCAGTTCATTGATTATTATTTATACACACACACAAAAGATCAGATCGGATCAGATCAGATCAGATCAGATGATAATCAGCATTAAGACACCCGGATCGGATCAGGGGGCAGAATAACCTGATCAGAAAATCCCTAGCCATCAGATTTAGATGTTGAGGGCTTATCAATTGGTTAATCAATCCTTCTCTGCTGAAAAATGAAGAACCCAATACAGGCAAACAGCTGGTCTCAGATCAGTACCCTGCAGTGTCTTCAGTCTGTTCCCAAGTGACCTTTTCACTTTAATCTACCACACACACACACACACACACACACACACACACACACATACATATATATAAATTGCACCTCGACTTCGCCTCAGTCTCGGTCCCGCCCCTGAGCTTTCACGCTGGATTACTTCAGAATACCAAAGCAGGAGCTTTCAGGGAGGTGTTTTACCAGTGTTGTACTAATGAGCATAACGGAGCAGCTTGTGTGGGGGTCAGGATGCAGGAGGAGCACCTAGTAAGACGACGTGATCAGCAGATGACAACTCCCTATCTAAACTGCCTGGGTGTGGGGTGAATGGAGCTACCTGCGGAAAATTAACGTACTAACTTTCAGACTGTAGAAGGCCATACAACAGGTTCAGGGCTAAAAGACACTAGCATCATAGCTACCGAGTGCTGATTGGCTGGTCAGCTGAACAGCTCGCTAACTTTAAAGGGCTTTCTGTACATGTCATGAGGCAATCCAACTCCAACGTCATGAAAAATGAGTTTGACAGTCCTATAACTGGAGTATCATTATATATAATACACTTCTTGGACAAAAGTATTGGGACACCTTTTCATTCATTGTTTCGTCTAAAATCAAGGGTGCTTTTGTTGGAGTAACTGTCTCTACTGTCCAGGGAGGAAGGCTTTCTAATAGATTTTGTTGTTAAGCATCTGTTTGCTGTGAGGATCTGATTGCATTCCATCACAATAAGGTTAGTGAGGTCAGGATGTTGGTGGTGATGATCATCCCCAACTCATCCCATCCAAACGTACTGGATGGAGCTCCACCACCATCACTCCAGAGAACACAGGGTGCAACTTAGAGTAGCTGAATGCATTCGTTAGGAGGGGTGTCCACAAACTTTTATACACGTAGTGTATAACAAATATCCCTTGTTCGTGTTGGGTTCTCATACTTAGGAGCGCCCTCTAGTGTTGCCTCACTGCAACCTCTTGGAGTCGTCTTTGTCGTTCATCTTGATTCATCATCAAAACGCCCACAGGAACTCACCTGGAGCCCTGATTGGTCAGGAAGCTGAAAAAAGCACTGACTGGTCAGAGGGCTAATCTGGATATGGCGTAAGGCCGACATAATGGGACTGATTAATGATTATAGGCAGGACTGGACAGTAAAGCTGACGACATCACAGAGCTAATGTCATCAGGCTAAGTGATCTCCATTAGCTCCGTTAACATACTCGTATGACAAATGATGGGGCAGGTGGTCTCACCGTCCTAAGGGCGAGCGCAGGATCGTATTTGGGCCCGAGCACGAATACCCTTTGGCCTCTGCGGACCACGCCACTGTAGACGCGTGCAAACGCTACGAAGTGCTCTTTCTCCTCCTCTTCCTCTGCGGGCTTCACTGTCAGAGCTTCTCTTTGTGCACACAGTGCTTCGGTATCTGTAGGGGTACACAGTCGGACACACACACACACACACACAGTGAGAGAACAGCGCACTACGATGTGTAAATGATTGCATTAGAGCTGTTAAACTATTAAAATGATCCAGTAATGCTCAGTAAATTGCATTATTTTGAGCAGATGATCATGGATAACATCATTTCTCTCATCTGAGACATTCAGAGCACGAGCAGCTGGGCTTTAGCATGCACTGCTACAGATAGGTCAAAAGGTCAAACTAGGAAAATGTGTTAATTACAGCTATTATTCATTCATCAACGCATTTGTTCTGATGGGCCTAGAGTCAATACCCCGTATAATCCATCACTGACACTTTTTTAAATCCACTGAATGTGAGTATGGGATCTATTTACATCAGTAGAAAATACTTAAAAAAAAGCGTTTATATTTGAGGACAGCCTGAGAATTCTCAGAGAGGCTCAGCGGTCTAATGCACTGCCACTATGGCCCGAGGGTTGCTGGTTCGAATCACGAGACGTGCCGCTTTGCCATCAGAGCGATTGGCCCTGTTCTCTGGGACAGGTGGTCTCTGTGGACAGGTGGAGCTGGGGATGCTGCACTTTTCTCCGAGCATTGTCAGAAAGAGGCGGAGACTGGTTTTGCATGTATCAGAGGAGAGGGGTGTTAAGGTGTGATGGGTGATGAGCGGTGGCTCAGTGGTTAGAGCTCCGGGCTATTGATGACAGGGTTGTGGTTTCGATTCCGGGGCTCGGCAAGCTGCCACTGTTGGGCCCTTGAGCAAGGCCCTTTACCCTCTCTGCTCCCCGGGTGCTGGAGTTGGCTGCCCACCCCTCTGGGGGTGTGTGTGCTCACTGTTCTTAGTTCACTTGAGTGTGTGTGTGTGTGTGTGTGTGTGTGTTCAGTACAGTAACAAATACGTGCACCTTCACCTTTTAGTCCTTAACCTCCTAGTGTTGGGAGCATTGCTAGTGACCAAATTTAGAGAAAATTAACTAACAAATTAATAATAATAAAAAAAAAAGAAAAAATATTCAGAAAATTGTTCCTGGTGCAAGAAATAAGCAATAATTAATTGAATTAAATAAATAATGCAATATTTATCACAATATTTTGACAGTGAGCCATATTTAATAAAAAAAGTGCTATCCAAATAATATAATATACTTAATACAGTGATTTTTATTCATTCCATCCAATTAAACGGGACTAATTACCCTTTTTCTAATGAACAAAAGAGTTTTATTTGAGCATTCATGATATTTCTGTTATGCGCCCCCCCACCCCAAAATAAAATCGTCATATTGCCCTCCTCTAGCACAACTTTAGAAGATAACTCTTTTTTTTTTATTTGAGTCCCTAAAAGGCTGCATTTAAGACAAACTCAGACAGTGTAATTCACTTTTACTCCACTGCGATAAATATAAATCAAGCTTTGAGCGCCCCCTCATGGACAGACTGCTGTAAACATGCATTTGTGGACAAGCTGAGAGCTGCAGAAGCTTGATCTGAAGGTGGAGCAGCATGTGGGCTGAGGTGGTAGAGTAATACTACAGGATTTTACACTAATATAACTCTATGGGTTCTGCAGCGTTACACAGCAGTTCTGGAGAGAGGTTCTCCTCCTGCAGCTCCACCACCAAACCTCCATAGTGCAGTAGCAGCAGCAGCAGCGCTCCGGCCCGGAGTGGGAATGACGGAGACGCCCTGTTAGTTCTCCTGTTCCAGGCAGTGGAGTGGAGTGCAGTCTTGACTCTGAAGCTGCAGAAGGAGGGTGAACTGCTACATGACGCTGATTTAAGTTAATGTGAGTTCATTATGAACTGCTTGCCTGTGTTGGTGTTGTTAGCGGAGGTCGCTGTCTGAGTGCCCCCAGCGTTGGCTGACTCCGGGTTCTCTGCGCTCTGACTGGTCGCTTGCCTCTCCGCATGTCTCTGTCTGGCCAACTCCCGGCGCTGGGCGATCTCCTCCTGAGTCAAAGGCCTGCGAGGGGAAAAAACCACATCACCCATGATGCAATAGCTTCAGCCATGGACGGAGACCCACAGACATCTCGTGCTGCTTTCAAGTGGCCTCGGCTTCATCAGAGAAGCGACTTTCCCACCAGGAGGCGCCACATGAATGACCCGCACCCGCAGAGCTGTGACGTCAGTGCTATTTTCATCGCGGCGGAGAAGGGAGCCGACAGTTCAGCCGGTACAGTGATCATTATACAGTTTATACAGAGCAATGTGTGGTGATGGGAAAGCATGGTTTACATTATCTCTGCATTATTAGTCTTTTCATAAACACCTGTAAAACAGGCCACAACTGAAACTCAGCAATTCTACAAAACTGGTGTCATTTCCAGGCTCTCAAATTCACAATAAGACATGACAGGATGGGATGTGACGGGGTCGTAAATTTACACCTATAACTGGCCACAGTACTTCGTGTGGTCAGGTTCCTGACCAATCAATTCTTAACACAATTCACAATAAAAATAAATAAATAAATAAATAAATAAAACGAAATAAAATAATAAAATAAAATAAAATAAAAATAAATAAAAATGTAAAAACCTCCTTCGTGTAACGGGGTGGTTAAGTTGATGAAAGAGCAACAAATAAACGATGTAACAGTACCTTTTTTTTTTTTTTTTGTTCCTGGCTTTGCCGAAAAAGTTCAAATGATGTCACTTCCTCTCTAAAGCAACTGCAAATAACATGCATACACAACAAGTCAGTGTGACGGGGTGGTAAGTCAAACTGAGGGACGCACAATAAATAAATAAATAAATAAATAAATATTTTTTGACCAAAAATCACAGGCTTTTATATTGAATACCCTGACAATAAGCTCTCACTGCTTTCTGCTTACATTGCTATCTAATGTATTATTATTTTATTTCATTTATTTAACGCCGAAACAAATAACAGGGTGATAAAATATTAACTGAGGCAGTCTGCTAACAAATCTCGCTATTTCGAAGGGAAGGACGCAGATTAACAAATGCCTAAATGCCAACAATGTCAAATTCTCCACAAGGTGGCGCCAGCACCGAGTCATGGGTTTAAGAGTTCACTTGCATTTTAATTAAAAACTGCCCTGACAGCTCTGTTTATTAATGCTAGGCTAATACACATTATACGTCCAAATGTCCATATGTTTGTGGACACCCTTTCTAATGAATGCATGCAGCTACTTTAAGCTGCACCCATTGCTGACACAGATGTGCAAATGCACACACACAGCTTGTCTAGTCCCTATGGAGAAGAAGTACAGCCAATAGAATAGGACTCTCTCTACACATGACTCCCCAACTCCACAACTCAATTCCAGAGAACACAGTTCTTCCACTGCTCCACAGCTCAATTCTCAGTGTCACAGCAGAAAGGGATAGCAAGACACTCAGTTACATTTTTGTATCTGAGTGTCTTGCTATCCCTTTCTGCTGTGACACTGAGAATTTCCCCACTGCGGGACTAATAAAGACCCCCAGCATTGAGCTGTGGAGCTGTGGAAGAACCGTGTTCTCTGGAATTGAGTTGTGGAGTTGGGGATGATGAGGTGGTGGGGTGGTGATCATCATCATCATCCAACATCCTAACCTGACTAACTCTCTTGCAGACGAATGCAATCAAATCCTCACAGCAATCCCTCTCCAAAATCTAGTAGAAAGCCTTCTTCCTGGACAGTAGAGACAGTTACTCCAACAAAAGCAGCACCAACTCTTTTTTTTATACCCTTGATTTCAGATTTAAGAAGCAATAAATAAGCAGGTGTCCCAATACTTTTATTTTTTATTTCTAAAACGCAAACTGATACCAATATTCTAATATATATGCCTTAGGAAGGTACAGAGCTAACACAGAGGCAGGGATGATGTGGAAAACGCTTGGTGACCAAGTCCAAACCCTCTACGTGGGAAAGTACAAGCAGAATATTCTTGGAAATGGAGCATAGATAATTGAATTGAACGGCACAGGAGTGAATCTCCGTGGCGGCGTAATGGTGTAAAATAATACAGTAATGAGGCTGAATGGCAAAACCAGCTGCATCAGCAGTTTCACGGCAAACCGTTTTCACAGACTCCCAGTTTCAAAAAGCAGAGCAGCGCTGAATTAATTGGAGTGGTTTTGTGCTTCAGGCGCTTCTTTAAGGAAACATATCAGGCAGGAATGTGTCGGAGCTGCTCTCTGAGGGACGAGGACTTACACACTGCAGCCTGGGAGATTAAACACACGGCTGAAAAGCTCGGCCTGAACAGTACAGACCAAACACCAGCATCACAGAGCTGCGATCGGCCTCAACGGCACAACCCCTCCATACACTCTTAAGGTTCTTTAGCCAAGGGAAGGGTTCTATACAGGAACATGGCAGCTCACAGAAACATGTACTTGCTTGCCTGGTTGAAGGGTTCCTCACACTGGTGGAAAGGACTGTACATGACTGACCACTGACCCCGGATGCGAGTCGATCAGCCAAGCCCAGAGATGCTAGGCTAATGTTGCTAACAAGCACTGAACCCTTCGTATTGCAGCTGAAATGGATCACGATAAAACCTTGGACCTGAAGCTCCTTCGATCTTCTCACCTTTATAGATTAGATTAGATGGTGTGCATATTAGGGATGCACTGAACCCATATGAGGATCGGATATGGATATAAACAAAATTAGCTGGATCGGGTATTAAATAATTAGGACGATCCATGAACCCGATCCTTTCACTTTGACTTGTTGGTGTGAGACTGCACTAAATGTATGTATGTGTTGAGATATATATACTAAATTGCCATTTATTTGACATTTGTTTATTATATAATAAATAAATAATAAATAAAATAAATATTATTTATTTCTTTTTATATATATTATATATTATAATTTATATATATGATATATATTATAATTATATATATTATAGTATTTTTTTTTTTTTAGTATTTTTTTTTTAGGAAGTTAGTAAAGTAACGTTTAATTCAATCCTGATGCCGTAAGTCTCTCCCACATGGTGAGGTATATCGTCCGATATGCTAAGGTTATGTATCGGTATCGGAACTGAAAAAGCAGCATCAGTGCATCCCTGTTGCATATCACAGGGTTCTGTGACATCAAGCACAGATCAGGACTCAAAAACAAGTTACCGTCCAGCTCTACAGCCAAATCTTGACCATATATATATATATATAATAAACAGAGAGCGTTCCTATTCATTATGAAGCATTATTTCCTCAGAAGCATCCCACTGGCCCAAGTACAAACACACATAAACAACACTTTGCTCCTCTGCAGGCAGCGTTCCAACACCGGCCACCACTCCACCGCTGGCATTAGTGCAAATCGCAGCGTTTCTCTCGTCTCTCCGCTGCATTAGGACTGAATCCAATCCTGCATCCAATAAGAGCTCAGGAAGCAGCGCTCTGTTCCAAACCCCTGCTATATTTAAAGCCTCATTTTCACTCGGATGATGGATCGCACTGAGGAGATGACAGATGAACGCTGGTTCTAGACCATAAACAAATCATAAAGAGGGATCTAGCGCTTAAAACTGAATCCAGAAGAGCGGCGAGGCGGCCAGGAGCTTTCGCTCTTCATCTGAATCTAAACACACGGCTCGGAGGAGAGGTTTCGAATTCGCCAGCCGATTCGGGCGATTACATCTCTCTTTCGAAGACGGACAAATTCCCCTTTGATTAGCCAAGGCATCACGTTGTTTCACACTTGAGCTATGAGGCTAATGGAAGCTTATAGCCCACCATTTAGCATGGTGCTAATTGGTAGCACGGTCCGACACACTGTTACCCACAAAGACACACTTCAAGGCTTCTTCAGTACAGGCAGTGGTGATCTGCAGGTCATGGGTTCAATCCATGCAATCCCACCGATGTTACCCCCCCCCCTTTGTTTCCTGGAAAACGAGGCCTTGCCTGATTGACCACATTAAGAGAGTCAAGCGGTCACTCTTTAAAGGCACCCAGGCTGGGGTACGTGTGTGGTGGGACACACCACCTGGCTGGGTCACTGGTTTACTCAGTGAGAGGCTCTGCTCAGGATAAATAAAGATTATGGTTATTAATGTGCAAATTAATAACTGTTTATGTTGCTCATTAACCTTTTTATTATGCAGTTTTATTATGAGTTATTATGCGTGTTTCACTGTTCATAAAAGCGTCATTACATGATCAATTAGATGTCCTCACTTTACATTTTAATCAGACTCAATTCTCCTCTTTTGTCTGTAATAATTGAATAATAATGCATCATTATACTTTTACAGTGATCAGCCATAACATTAGTACCACTGACAGGTGAAGGGAAAAACACTGATGAATCTACGACTACAACCTGATGTTCTATACGACTGGGTCAGAACACCTCAAAGACATCAGGCAGGTGTTGTGTGGTGTAGATCCCATCAAAAGAGCCACCTCACGACTTACTGGATCAAAGGTTAGTCTGGCAAGACTTTGTTACTGTTACTGTGGATCGTTTGATCAGCAGAAGATGTGCTGATCTCCAAAAGACTCAAAGTTGAAGATGAAGCAAGAAAAAAAAAACAACAACTCTGGGACACCATGCAAAAGTTTGGGTACCCCAAGAGATTTGAGCGCTCGGATTTCATTCCCCAAGACCTTAAATGAGCTTGTTAGAGCCACGGCTTGTTAACGGTCATCGTTGGAAAGGGTCAGCTCAAAAAGTGCCACCTCACGACTTACAGGACTTAAAGGATCTGCTGCTGAGGTAAAAAAAAATTATCAGCTGTAAATTTGAAATGAACAAAAATGTAATTTTCTTGTGAGGAAAAGGGAAAAAGTTGGACCCCCCAACATTTATCACTCCTTCAAATGTGTAGAATCAGAACCAGGTCCAGAACATCAGCTGCAGATGATTAGAACATCGTTGGAGAGGTTTATTCTGGAGGAGTCTGTCTGATTTAAACCTCAGACTCGTTTAGTCTGGTCTGCTCCTGATTTATGGTTGAAGTGAGGGGTGAAGAAGATCACCATCATGACCAGATCCAGAGAGCTCTCTGAGGCCTTCAGAAAGAAGGGTGGAGATGCAGAGGAGTCTGGGAAGGGGGTTTTAAACAGATCTCAGAGCAGTTAGAAATCACAAGCCACTGTTTCACTGTCTGCTACATCATTTACAATGATTTACATCAAGCTGATCAACATGGACAGGTCAGGCCTTCTTAGCAAGTTCAGCCCAAAAGAACCACCAGAAGAGTAAAGAAGCCTCCAACAGTCCTACAAATGCCACCACAGAACCTACAGGTAGCGTCTACCTTCAGAAAGAGGGGTAGGTGAGCAAGAGGGGACGCTTGCTTTAATAAAGAAATAAATGAATAAATTAATAAATGAATGAATGAATTAATAAAAGGATCATGTTATTAATGTGAGGAACGTAGAGAGCATGCTTAAATCCCACCACGTTCCTGTTCGCCTCCGGTTTTCAGGTCTTAATGCCCCCTCCTTTTTTTTTTACGCCAGATGCTTCGGCTGGCTCGTTTTTCTTTTTTTGAGGTTCTCGTCCGTCACTCCTCGTTCTCCGTAATGGAAACTCAGCGAGCTTCTTTTACGAGCGCGGCCACTGCGGCCTTTCAAAACCGCAAGCAGCGTTCGCTCGGGTCACGGATTATACTATTGATGACAGGGTTGTGGGTTCGATACCCAGTCTAGAGTAGCAAGCTGCTACTGTTGGGCCCTTGAGCAAGGCCCTTCACCCTCTCTCTGTGCTCCTTGGGCGCTGGAGTTGGCTGCCCACTGCTTACTGTGTGCTCACTGACCCTAGTGTGTGTGTGTGTGTGTGTGTGTGTGTGTGTGTGGGTCAAATGCGGAGGATAAAGTACGTGCACCTTTACCTTTTACCTTTTATGCACGGCGACTTGCAAAGGTTTGGGCACCACCTGGTCGAAATCTCCGTACCTGTGGATTGGAAAGTACGAAAAACCACTATGGGGCACCATGCAAAAGTTTGGGTACCCCTAAGAGATTTGAGCGCTCAGATCTCATTTCCCAAGATCCTGAAGGTAAAGGTGCAGGTATCGGTCACTGTAAAATGTACAGCAAAATGTGTCCCATTTGTGGTAGTGAACACACACACACACACACCCAGAGCAGTGGGCAGCCAACTCCAGCGCCCGGGGAGCAGAGAGAGGGTGAAGGGTCTTGCTCAAGGTTTTGCCCAACAGTGGCAGCTTGCCGAGTCCGGGTATCGAACCCACAACCCTGTCATCAACCCTAGTGTCATGTATATATGAATATGATTATGAACAGTTCAGAAACCCACACTAACCTCACAAGCAGCTCACGGCTGATACGGGCTCCTCTGCTAGAGAGACAGACATGGTCCAGTTCCAAGAGCCAGTTCTAACAGTAACATGGTTCATATAGGCATTCATCATATCGTGACAACTGAGGACATCCATATGTGTGTGTGTGTATGTGTGTGTGTATGTGTGTGCGTGTACGTGTGTGTGTGTGTGTGTATGTGTGTGAGAGAGATATAGGGACGGCAGGGCTAGTTTTCTGCCTGCCGACTGCCTTGTGCCATTAATAAAAACCAGCAGCTCCCTCAGCCAATCGGACGCGAGAGAACACAAGCGCCCGACGTTGAGCAGAAGTGCGAGGTTGACAACACTCCCACGCGCCGCCACACATCAACACATCACACACACACACTGACCCACACTGATCATCGCTATGGCAACCCCCAAGTCGACGCAATGTGTTCGTCTCGCAAGGTTCTCATAGAGTTCATTGAGCTGAATGGAGGAAGGCGGAGAGACAGGGAGAGAGACATAGACATAGACATAGACATAGAGAGAGAGAGAGAGAGAGAGAGAGATGCCAGTGGACTTGACCTAAAAACACATTCCTGTACTAACTGATCCTCAGCTTAACACCGAAAGAGCACCTCCACCATCCGCCGTCTCTCACCTCCGCCTCCCTGTTTTCCCCTACACCCGACACTGAAACTAACTCCCCTCACCCTTCACCTCTAACCGCACTGCGCCGCACATTTACTCAAAGCTACATTTGCTAACCCCAAAAGTTTGTGGACACCCCTTCTAAAAGATGCATTCAGCTACCTTAAGCTGCACCCATTGCTGACACAGATGTGCAAATGCACACACACAGCTTGTCTAGTCCCTGTAGAGAAGAAGTACTGCCAATAGAATAAGCAAACATGACCCTATTGGCTCCATGCTGCCTAATAATGTCAGGCGTGGGCTAGTAGGGAGGGGTAGAGGGGTATAAAGCCCCCCAGCATTGAGGAGCTGTGGATCAGTGGTAGAACAATGGGATGATGGATGGTGGTGGAGCTCCGCCCAATACTTTTAGATGGGATGAGTTGGGGAGTTGATGAGGTGGAGTGGTGATCATCATCATCATCATCATCCAACATCCTGACCTCACTAACGCTCGTCGCTGAATGCAATCAAATCCTCACAGCAAGTCTTCTTATCTGGACAGTAGAGACAGTTACTTCAACAAGAGCAAGATCAGCTCTTCCAGACTCTCCCACGCTCCCACACACTATGCATGGAGGAGTTATTGGGCAAATGTTCTGGCAACCCACATTTTGGCCAAAAGTTTGTGGACACAGGTCTATTAGCCAAGCATAGTAGGCAAACTTTTGGGTGCCACACTTTAGCCAAAAGGCCTTCAGGCAAGGATTATGGCACCCCACATTTTTGCCAAAAGTTTGTGGACGTGGCTCTATTAGCAAGATATACTGGACGGGTTTTTGGACCAACCATCTTTTGGGGCGAGGCACCATAGCAACCACCTGGGATGCCATGGTAACCACTGAGAACCACAACCATTTCACATTTCTGTCAGAAAACACACTTTTCTATCAGTTTCTGGAAACACAACCCTACACTTTTCTCTCAACCCACACATTCTCAAACCTACCAGGATAGAATGTTAATCGACACGTAATTGATTACGTAATTGATCGATTGATTGATTAAGAGAGAGAGAGAGAGAGAGAGAGAGAGAATGAGTGTCTACAGGAATGAGAAACAAAGGCAACAGATCTTCTAGCTTGAATACAAATGACAAAAGTATTTGGACACCTGCTTCCTTCACATTTCTTTCGCTGTTGGAGTGACTGTCTTTACTGTCCAGGTAAGAAGGCTTTCTACTAGGTTTTGGAGGAGCATTTTTGCTGTGAGGATTTGATTGCATTCAGCAACAAGAAAAGTGTTTGTGAGGTCAGGATGTTAGCGGATGATCTGCACCCCACCTCATCATCCCCAACTCCCAATCTCTCCAACTACCCAACTCATCCCAATCAAAAGTCCTGGATGGAGCACCACCAGGGGTTTATACCCCTCTAGCCCACGCCTGGCATTAGTCTGTGCCAACAATGGGTGCAACTGAAGGGGTGTCCACAAACATTTGGACATATAACGTATGTAAATGTGCTGTTTTTTGTGTGATATCTCAAAAAAAAGAACCAAAAAAACAACACATTCGGCCTAATATTTATAAATGGACTGGAGGCAGAACCCTGCCCCATCCCTTCATCCTCCCCGCTGAGAGGCGAAGCCCGGTCTCACCTCACTGGCCCGCTGCGGTGTGTGCAGATCAGTGGTGGCTAGCCGGTGGTTAGCCCTGCAGCACGCCGCTCCATTAACCACAACATTCTTGATTGAGGGAAGCAGGACGGAGACGCTGAGTGACCAAACAGATGAAGTGCATTACTCCTCTTTTTCCATTGATTATCACCCCTCCTGCTCCATTAATGGGCCTAGCAGACCTGAGGGAAATGCCCCTGGTCTCTGCAGGCCGGCGTCATTTGAAAGTTGATGGATGACGGTGGTTTTGGGGAAGAGTAGAGGCGGAGAGCGTGGAGTGTGGAGAAGGACAGCTGTGACTTTAACCTGCCTCAGTGCTCAGAGCTCTGCTACAGAAACCAGCCTTCTTTACACTGTACTGAGCAGGGGTGCGAGAAAATATCGATACATCATACAAGTACATGTCCAAAAGTTTGTGGACACCCCTGCTAAACAATGTTTTTAGCTACTGTAACTTGCAACCATTGCTGACACACACTCAGCTTGTCAAGTCCCTGTAGAGAAGCACTGCCAATACAATAGGACTCCCTGGAGCAGATAACAAACAACATGCTGCCTAAGGCGGGCCAGTAGAGGGGTATTGAGTTGTGGAGCCCCCCAGCATTGAGTTGTGGAGCAGTGGAAGAACTGTGTCCTCTGGAATGATTTGATGGTGGTGGTGCTCCATCCAGTACTTTTTAATGGGATAAGGTGGGGACCTCACAAACACTCTAGTTGCTGAATGCAAGCAAATCGTCACAGCAATGCGGCACCAAAATCTAGTAGAAAGCCTTCCTTCTTCCCTGGACTGTGGACTAATCCTTTTTTTTTAATCTCACTGAAAAGAAACAATGATTGAGCAGGTGTCCCAATACTTTTGTCAATTTATGTGTAGCAGTGCTGCACTCTGTTTTATTGATCCCACTGTTCTGATAGGATAAAAAGACCACTTTTCTTTTACTCAGAGTTTAGGCACATGCATTACAGTGACTCACTAGACCGCCGAGCCCACGGTTCTTCACACATTTTTCTTTGTCTGGAACCAAAACTTGTTCTTCTATGGCACTGCCCAAAGAAGCATTTACAGAACCTTGTAGAAACCATGTGCACAAAGTTCACACTTCTGTGGGAAACTAAACCTGTGATAATAAGCCCCTTCACTACCAGAAACAGCCCAGGATAGGTCCTGAACTGGAGCTGGAGATCCATGAAGAACATCTCCATCGTCTGATCTGCCGAAAAGCCAGAGGAGCTCTAATGGTTTCATGAATGCAAATGATTCAGGGCTACTTTTACAGGAGAACAGCTGGCTACCATTCACACGCCTTCATTAGTGCGAGTGTGTGTGTGTGTGTGTGTGTGTGTGTGTGTGAGTGTGTGATCACTCTTTCCTTGTTAGTCAAACTGTGGATGGCTTTCATTAGCTATATCCAATATCCACTCACAGAAAACTACACAGGAGCTGCCTGAAACAACTGAAACACACACACACACACACACACACACACACACACACACTTCCCTCCAACACATGTTCCACAGGCTCCGCTATTAAAACAATACCAAACTCCATAATGGTCGCCAAGCCTCCTCCCAGTTTCCTGTGGCCATCTGCTTCTAATGATTAACTCTGTCTGTCTCCTCACCCTTTCAAGTCCACACACACACACACACACACACACACACACACACACAGATTCAAAACGATGATTGTGCTTATATATCACGTCAACACTTGCAGTTCCACACAGTCATATATTCATAACTTTATATCCGCAAGCAAGTATAATAATATATACACTATATGGACAAAAGTATTGGGACACCTGCTCATTCACTGTTTCTTCTGAAATCGAGAGTATTATCCTGCTTTTGTTGGAGTAGCTGTCTCTACTGCCCAGGGAGGAAGACTTTCCACTGATTTTAGAAGAAGACATTGCTGTGAGAATTTAATTGCATACATTGGCGTTAGTGAGGTCAGGATGTTGGATGACTGATCACCACCCCAACTCATCCCATTCAAAAGTACTGGATGGAGCTCCACCACCATCATTCCAGAGGACACAGTTCTTCCACTGCTCCACAGCTCCTCAATGCTGGGGGGCTTTACACCCCTCTACTAGCCCACGCCTGACATTATTAGGCAGCATGGAGCCAATAGGGTCATGATGTTTATTATCTGCTCCAGGGCAGACAAGCTGTGTGAGTTTGTGCATTTGCACATTTGTGTCAGCAATGGGTGCAACTTAATGCTTTCATTAGAAGAGGGGTGTCCGCAAACATTTGGACATGTAGGGTAGTATGTGACACACAAGCAAGTGAGGCTTTCTTCAGTCTGAAAGGGAAGCGATTTGTGCACACATACAACCCACCCCCACCCCCACCCCAACTAAAAAAAATACTAAATATGTCCACGAACGAACACACACACACACACACACACACACACACACACACACACACACACACATTGTTTCTGGCACAGGGAGAACACCAGCCTACTGAAATGCAGGCAGACTAAGATCGACCCATGCTGACATGAGGAAGATTTATTCAAAGCATACACTATCGAGGCTGTGTGTGTGTGTGTGTGTGTGTTTCTTAAGTGGTGCTGTTGTGGGGGAGTGTCATACAGCTGTGTGTATTCATCATGCAGGATATGTGTGTGTGTGTGTGTGTGTGTGTGTGTGATCACTGCTTCGCATGGTTGCCGTTTTCATTCTTTGATGGTGAGAGCAGAAAAAAGAGAGAGAAAACATGAAGATGTGAAGCTGAAAACGGACAGGGCGACGTCAGAGGGGTGGGCAGAGTGTGTGTGTGTGTGTGTGTGTGTGTGTGTGTGTGTGTGTGTGTGTGTGTGAGAGAGAGCTGTTCAATCTAAATCAGGTCAGTGAAGCAATTTAGAAATCTGAAGCTCATTCACAGGCCCAAGAACTTTTATACTGACCGGTGGGCGAGGGACTGCAGTGGTGTGTGTGTGTGTGTGTGTGTATATATGCCCCGACCCCTCAGCCTGGAAGACACAAAGACACACAGCAGAGCATGCAGCAGATCTCGGGTCAAACGAGGAGCGAGTCTATTGCACTGCAGCTGACCTTACACACAGCGCCATCTAGTGTCCACCAGGGATGTGAGTGAACATCACCATGAAACCATAATTCACTCTTAGCAGCTATGGATGAAGATCACCTTCAAAACCACTTATACACACTGAAGAAAGCCCACAAACACTACCCTATATGTCCGAATATTTGTGGACACCTCTTCCAATGAACGCATTCAGCTACTGTAAGATGCACCTATTGCTGACACAGATGTGCAAATGCGCAGAAGCAGGGGTACATAAAGCCCCCCAGCATTGAGGGGCTCTGGAGCAGTGGAAGAACTGTGTTCTCTGGAATGATGGTGGAGGAGCTCCATCCAGTACTTTTGGGATGAGTTGGGGAGTTGGGGATGATGAGGTGGGGCGGTGATCAACCATCCAACATCCTGACCCCACTAACACTCTTGTCGTTGAATGCAATCAAATCCTCACAGCAATTGTCTAGTAGAAAGTCATCTTCCCTGCACAGTAGAGACAGTTACTCCAACAAAAGCAGGATCAACTTTTTTTAACACCCTTGATTTCAGAAGAAACAATGAATGAGCAGGTGTCCCAATACTTTTGTCCATATAGTGAATCAGACTGGTGATGTGTAAGACCTTTAGTAATGGCATTAGTACGGTACTTAGTTAGAGAAGAGCTATTTGATAAAGAGTCCTGTGCTCCACACACCTCAGGCTACCAGTGGGGTGACCTGCCCCTCGCACCATTTTTACATTTATCACCGTGGTGTTCCTATTTTTTGGGTCTCAGCATTAACTGCTGCCAGGACAGACCGCTTATGAATAAGTGACTTCTTACTTGGCCAATAAAACCAATTCTGGTTCTGACTTCGATGACAAAGTTCTTGCTTCCTTGGAAGACCAATGTGGAAATCAATGCCACATCACCTCCTCCAAACCCAAACAGTGTCTGACAGATCGATCCCTATAAACCCGACTCTGAAGTAAAGACGTTCCTCTGTGATCAGAGTTCAGAACTTCAGATTAGAGAACAACTGCAACGAGCAGAACCCAAATCAAAGCAGGGTGCCAATAAAATCGATCGTTATTTATGCAGGCTCTATAGACGCTGTTACTGAAGTGAGGGACGAAGCAGCTAAGGTAGACGCAGTGAAGGACGACGTGATCAAGGACATCGCAGCAAAGAAAGACACAGGCAGATAAGACACAATCAAGGTGAACATAGTCAAATGTGGGCGACGCAGTCCTGGGCGACGCAGTCAAGAACGGCACAGTCAAGGGCGACACAGCCAGGGACGACCCAGCCAGGGACGACACAGCAAAGAAAGCTAAGGGACAACACAGCAAAGAAAGACACAGGCAGATAAGACACAATCAAGGTGAACATAGTCAAAGGACGACGCAGTCATGGGCGACGCAGTCATGGGCGACGCAGTCATGGGCGACGCAGTCAAGAACGGCGCAGCCAAAGACGACCCAGCCAGGGACGACCCAGCCAGGGACGACCCAGCCAGGGACGACACAGCAAAGAAAGACACAGGCAGATAAGACAATCAAGGTGAACATAGTCAAAGGACGTCGCGGTCAAGGGCAACGCAGTCATGGGCGACACAGCCAAAGACGACCCAGCCAGGGATGACCCAGCCAGGGACGACACAGCAAAGAAAGACACAGGCAGATAAGACACAATCAAGGTGAACATAGTCAAAGGACGTCGCGGTCAAGGGCAACGCAGTCATGGGCGGCACAGCCAAGGATGACCCAGCCAGGGACGACACAGCAAAGAAAGACACAGGCAGATAAGACACAATCAAGGTCAAAATAGTCAAGGGAAACGCAGTCAAGAACAGCACAGTCAAGAACGGCACAGTCAAGGGCGATGTAGTCAAGGACCACGTGGTTAAAGACAACATGGTCAAGGGCTACACGGCCAAGGAAGACGCAGCTAAGGGCAACACAGCCAAAGGCGACGCAGTCAAAAACAACACAGTCAAAGACAAATGGCGTGGTCCAGGATGATGCAGAGAGGGACCACACAGTTAGCAACAATGTGCTCAAGAATGACTCAGTCATGAGCAACACAGTCAAGAGCAGAGAAGATGCAGTGAAAGACCACACAGTGAGGGAAGACGCACTCCATAAGGATCCGGTCCAGGAAGACGCTCCCTGTCACACACGGGAGAGAGATGCAGCGACGGCTGACACGGTCTCAAATAGCACAGTTCGGGATGTTGACGTGCAGAGTACGGGATGGCGCTATAAGGGACGACACTGGTCTCAAGCAGGACTAATTTAGAAACCTGTGGAAAAACCTGCTCACAGCACTTCAGCTTCTAATCAGCTCCGCCTGGGGCCTAGAACCCAACACCAGCTTTTAACAAGAAGAAGAAAAGGCAGCTTTACTAATGCATGAGGGAAAGCCCGTTAAAGAAGCCTTGTGGCCGCCTAGAAAGCTCATTTGCCTTTTTTCAGGTTAAAACACACAGGAAGAAACCCACAACGCCAACGGTTATTGTGCACTGACTCACATTTAAATGAAGGCCTCAGACACCTCACTGCTACAGCCTGAGGCTCCAGAACCTGCACTGCAACAGAAGCAGAGACGGTAATGACGAGCAAGTGCAGTATTCTGCGTCCCTTTCCCTTTAAATAACCAGCATCTAAAAATAAAGAGAATTTAATCAAATATAAATACAGAACACTTTCACTGAGACTCGCTAATACTGCAGCAGGACGCACACACACACACACACACATACATACACACACACATACATACATACATACACACACACACAGAATGGGGCAGTATTGATCTATTGACAGAACATTGGTGGTCATCGGTCCATTTAGCCAGGTTTGTGGAATTTACAGTCACACACACACACACACAGTTTATCTATTATTCAGGCCCCCGGCGCTCCAGCATGCACCTGCCTCTGATCAGGAGCCACTTTGAAATTTTAAACACAGAACGAAACATCTAACACAGCATCTCTCCTCCATCACACAAACACACACACACACACACACACACACACACACACGTATACATATATTATAAAACATCTCCCTTGTAGCTCCACCCACTGCCCACTTTATTGAAAACACCCATCTTGTGCTTTCACTTAGTGGCCATTTTATAAGAAACACCCACCTTGTTCTTCCACTCACTGGACACTTTATTGAAAACACCTACATTGTGCTTCCGCTCACTGGCCACTTTATTGGAAACACCCACCTTGTGCTTTCAATCACTGGCCACTTTATTGGAAACACCCACCTTGTGCTTTCAATCACTGGCCACTTTAGTGGAAACACCTACCTCGTGCTTTCACTCACTGGCCACTTTATTAGAAACACCCACCTTGTGCTTTCAATCACTGGCCACTTTATTAGAAACACCTACCTCATGCTTTCACTCACTGGCCACTTTAGTGGAAACACCCACCTTGTGCTTTCACTCACTGGCCACTTTATTGGAAACACAGACCTCGTGCCTCCACCCATGTGATGGATATAAGTGTTAATAAGAAGACTCGACTGGACCGGTTCTGTATGGGAGTGACGCACCTCTGCTTGTTCTGAGGGAGGGACTTGGGGTCCACAGCGAACATCTTCGACACGAACACGATGACCGGAGCTGTTTCCTCACTCGCACACTCCAGAAACGCTGCGGAGACAGAGAGAGGACAGAAAAGACCTTTACATTTGAACCGTGAGCTCCACTCTCTCTAAACACACCCACAGGCTTCCTTATGTACATCCACTGTAGGGGACTCCACCCGTCAGTGGTGCTAATGTTATGGCTGGTGGATGTTTACATACTGTACACATACTGTACATACTGGGTTTGACCAAAATGGTAAAAAGTATCTCTCCATGTCTCTCTCTCTCTCTCTGTCTATCTCTAAGTCTCTATATCTCTCTCTCCATGTCTCTCAACGTCTCTGTCTCCCTCCAAGTCTCTATGTCTCTCTATCTAAGTCTCTGTCTCCACGTCTCAATGTCTCTCTCTCTGCCTTTCTCTCTTTCTCTATGTCTTTCTTGGTCTTTCTCTCCATGTCTCTCTATGTAAGTCTCCATGTCTCTCTCTCCATGTCTCTCTATGTCTTTCTCTCCATGTCTCTCTATGTCTCTGTCTCTCTAAGTCTCTATGTCTCTCTATCTGCCTTTCTCTCTATGTCTCTGTCTCTCTAGGTCTCTGTCTCTCTAGGTCTCTCAACGTCTCTGTCTCCCTCCAAGTCTCCATGTCTCTCTATCTAAGTCTCTGTCTCCACGTCTCAATGTCTCTCTCTCTGCCTTTCTCTCTTTCTCTATGTCTTTCTTGGTCTTTCTCTCCATGTCTCTCTCTCCATGTCTCTCTATGTCTCTGTCTCTCTAAGTCTCTATGTCTCTCTATCTGCCTTTCTCTCTATGTCTCTGTCTCTCTAGGTCTCTGTCTCTCTAGGTCTCTGTCTCTCTAGGTCTCTCAACGTCTCTGTCTCCCTCCAAGTCTCCATGTCTCTCTATCTAAGTCTCTGTCTCCTCGTCTCAATGTCTCTCTCTCTGCCTTTCTCTCTTTCTCTATGTCTTCCTTGGTCTTTCTCTCCATGTCTCTCTCTCCATGTCTCTCTAAGTCTCTATGTCTCTCTATCTGCCTTTCTCTCTATGTCTTTCTCTCCATGTCTCTATGTCTCTGTCTCTCTAAGTCTCTATGTCTCTCTATGTCTCTGTCTCTCTAGGTCTCTGTCTCTCTAGGTCTCTATGTCTCTCTCTCCAGGTCTCTGTCTCTCTAGGTCTCTGTCTCTCTAGGTCTCTGTCTCTCCATCTCTCACCTTGTTTCAGCTGCTGCGTTTTCTCAGGAAGTGAGTCGAACCTGCGGGTGCCGACACTCATCAGCCTCTCCACCCTCTCAGAGCTCATTTCAGATGGAGACGGCAGCATCTCACACACCATCGCTGAGTCGGGCGGTTAAAGTCAAAACACTCCACATCATCTCTCTCTCTCACACACACACACACACACACACACACACACACACACACACACACACACACACACACACACACACAGTATCAGACTTTTATGATGAACGGACCAATGGAAAGGCTCCAAAATGATTTGGAATTCATGCCTCTCTCTCCATGTCTCTCTCTCTCTATGTCTCTCTCTCTACCTCTCGGTCTCTCTCTAAGTCTCTATGTCTCTCTCTCCATGTCTTTCTCTCTACCTCTCTGTAACACCTCGTACCGTGTAACACGCAGCAATATGTAGCAATACAATCACAGCGCTATCAACCGTCCCCATCGTCCCCAGGCCTGAGGAACTGGATTCGTGCGCCAATCTTACAGAAGTTTGATTTTCTGGACTCCTGAATGAGTGAAACACTCCTCCACAGCCTCACGGAGTCCCTTCATACACATCCTCACACTCACACACTGCGAATAACAGGCTGCTTTTTATAAACACACTATAAATAGCAGCCGTGTGGCTCCGACTGCATGTGAGGGATTGATTAGTTAGAGAAACCTGCCATTGGAGGAAGTAGCGGTGCATGGGACACCTGGAGAAACTGCAATTACTCTCTCTCTCTCTCTCTCTCTCTTTCTTTCTCTCTCTCTCTCTCGGCCTGCAGTGATGGAGGTGCCTAATTATCATGGGATGTGTTGGCACCACCCTCTCTCAGCTGCTGGAGTCAACTCTGAGCGGTGGAGAGGTGGACAGAGTTGTTGTAGGTGTTTTCTAAAAGGCATGACGCACCTTTACTTGGCTACACTATATGTCCAAATGTTTGTGGACACCCCTTCTGATGAATCCATTCAGCTACTTTCAGCTGCATCCATTGCTGACACTGTCTAGACCCTGTAGAGACGGACTGCCAGTGGAGTAGTGGAACTGTCTGGAGAAGAGAAACATGAGCCTACTGGCACCATGCTGGCCAATGCCAGGCGTGGGCTAGAGGGGTATAGCTAAAGCCCCCCAGCGGCATCGAGCAGTGGAGAAACTGTGTTCCCTGGAATGATGGTAGAGGAGCTCCATCCAGTATGTTTGACTGGTATGAGATGGGAATCATCCGCCATCCTTTACTGCTTTTGTCGCTGAATGCCATCAAATTCTCACAGCAATGCGTATCTCAATTGCTCCACGGACCCATATTTGAATAAAGGGCATCGCATGGTTTGAAAAGGATACACAGCACCGCTTGAGAGACTGGTAACCACTGGCTGCAGATGGCGCTCAGGAGCACTTTTGGGTCCGAGTGTCGAAGGTCCCGTGCCGTCACCTTTAACCCTAAAGACGCCACCATCTTCTCCACTTTCTCCTTGTCTCTGGAAACATCAAGAGAGGGGAGGGGGGGGGTGTTACTTAGCGACAGAGCTGAGACCTTCATTCAGTTTCTGCAACTTCTTGATGGATCTCGTCCAGCCAAAACTACCACTGGACACACGGACAGTCCATAGCCTGTGTTACTTACCTTCTGGTGACCACTGCATCATATAAACTCCAGATATTGTCCAGGACCAGCTGGACAAACAGAGGCTTCTTCCCTTTCGACTGGAAGGAACAGACATGGACAGAGGATCAATAGAACCATCCCAAAATAGAGCTGGGCAATATGATGATATTTTATCGTATCGTGATAAATTTCGTTATCGTGATGCTTTTCTAAGCCTTTTCCCCGCCTCATTTTTAGATTTCTCACTGTTTTACCCAACAAGATTTAAAATCCACAAATTTTACGTGTAAAAGTGTACCCTAAACAATATGGAACATTAAGGTAAACGGTTAGGTTAATGGTTAGATTAAGGTAAATGGTCAGTTTAAGTTTAGGTTAATGGTTAGGTTAAGGTTAATGGTTAGGTTAAGGTAAATTTTAAGGTGTAGGTTTAGGTTAAGGTAGGTTAATGTTAGGTAAGGTAAATTAACGGTTAGGTAATTTTAGGTTAATGGTTAGGTTAAGGTAGGTTACGGTAGGTTAATGTTAGGTAGGTAAATTAACAGTTAGGTTAAGATAAAGTAACGGTTAGGTAAGTTTAGGTTAATGGTTAGGTTAAGGTAGGTTACGGTAGGTTACGGTAGGTTACGGTAGGTTAATGTTAGGTAGGTAAATTAACAGTTAGGTTAAGGTAAATTAACGGTTAGGTAAGTTTAGGTTAATGGTTAGGTTACGGTAGGTTAATGTTAGGTAGGTAAATTAACAGTTAGGTAAGTTTAGGTTAATGGTTAGGTTATGGTAGGTTAATGTTAGGTAGGTAAATTAACAGTTAGGTTAAGGTAAATTAACGGTTAAGTAATGTTAGGTAAGGTAAATTAACGGTTAAGTAATGTTAGGTAAGGTAAATTAACGGTTAGGTTAAGGTAAATGGTTAGATTAAGTTTAGGTTAAAGGTCAGGTTAAGTTTAGGTTAATGGTTAGGTTAAGGTAAATGGTTAGATTAAGGTAAAAGGTCAGGTTAAGTTTAGGTTAATGGTTAGGTTAAGGTAAATGGTTAGGTTAAGGTAGGTTAATGTTAGGTAGGTAAATAAACAGTTAGGCTAATGGTTAGGTTTAGGTTAATGGTTAGGTTAGGTTAATGGTTAGGTTAGGTTAATGGTTAGGTTATGGTAAGTTAATGTGTAGGCTAATGTAGTGTAATGGTAGGTTAAGGTAAATGGTTAGGTTAAGGTAGGTTAAAGTTAGGTAAATGGTTCGGTTAAGGTTTGGTTAGGCTATGGTTAGACTTTGGTGTAGGTGTAGGTGTAACAGATTATGTGTAGGTTTAGGTTAAGTTAGGTTAAGTTTAGGTAAATGGTCAGGTTCAGGTAAATTTTAGGGTGTAGGTTCAGTTAAGGGTTAGACTTGGGTTTAGGTAGTAGATTAAGCTTAGCTTAAGTTTAGGTCTAGGCTGAGGTGCAGGCTCAGGTAATAAAACTCCACTGGTTGCTTGGTAACATTATCTGATTGTCTGGGTTGCCTCGGTACTTTGTGCAGGTGTACGAGCGTCAACCTACATTTAGTAACACTACATACGAATTCCTCAAGATTTTCTCATCATCAACACTCCATATATATATAAAAAAAAAAAAAACTCAGGGGTATAACTGTGTTGTAGCCATAGCAACCGACCCCTAGTTCTATTCACCACCACTGTAAAGAAATCAGAGCGAGTAAGCTTCTCTTAATGCACAATATTACGCCAACCCTCACCTCGGAAAGACTGTTTACGCTCTGAAGGTTGTCAGGGGCGCCCCCTTGTGGCTACAAGATCCTAAGCAGCCGCTTACGGTAGTTATCAGGTAGAGCCAAGCCTCGGGGGATGAGAGCAATGCCCCAAAACCAATGTCAGCTGGCCAGTAGCGGGGTTTTGTCTGTTTGTATTGAGAAGTAAGGCATTCTGCTCGGGCTGTAGGACATATGTTGATAGTTTTGAACATGTTGAGGCTAAGATATGTAAACAGTTATGGTTCCCTTTAGAATTTTAAGCAAAACCGTAAACTGTGGACTTTGGGAGAGGCGGTCTGATTGACAGAAGATTAGTCAACTGATCAAATACTAGCCAACACATTTATTTGATTGATTACAGTAGTAATCAGTAGTTGCAGCTCTAGGACTGTAACCCTTCCAGCAGTTCCAGCAGTTCCAAGATAAAACAGCTGGCTAAGAAACTCCTCAACAAACCCAACTATATAGCCTGTTAATATGCACAGGGCTCTCCAACATGGCCCTACATGACGGAATGAGGTCAGCCTCCAACAAATGTCCCACTTACTTCCTTCCCTCGTCGAAGTACGAAATGACTTAAAAGGCTGGGCCGGTCCACGAGCCGCGTGAGCCGCATGAGCCGGCCAGATCGATGCATTTGACTAGAGGTCATATCTCCCGTCTGCATAATGATGGAGCTCGCCTCTGCAAAACGACATCTGGCCGGCGGAGCGGAATGATCGGACTGATTGATCAGTCTGGGGGAAATGACAACTGACTGTCTGCCTCGGCACGCGGGCGGCGGGCAAACTCAGGCGGGCTGAAGCCCCCTCGAGCTTAGGGATCTGTACGCTGTACACGTCCAGCCTGCATTTCAGAGCCGGTATTCCACAGTTTTGCCCACTCATTACATACAGTCATGGGCAAAAGTTAGAACACCCTATTAAAAAAAGGTTATATATATTTGAACATCTGGACATTTGATCTTCATTTGCATAATATTAGGAGGTAATATAACTAAACACACACAACTGAAGAAATCATGTGTAAAATGTAATTAATAAAAAAGTCAGGACACCTAATGTGCCAATAGCTGGTATTTCCCCCATTGGCTGAAACTCCTTCCGTTAGACATTTCCTACAATGATCCTTTACCTTCTCAGAGTAAACGGTCGCCCACTCATCCAGCCGGACCTGCTGGAAGACTGCCCGCTGGTGTCCCCTCCACCTGCGTCAGACCAGCTGCCACCTACCAGTCCGATCAGCAGGCTCCTCCACCACCCGTGCCAGACCGGCTGCACACCCTCCTACCACTGCTACCTGCCTAATGACCATGTTCAAACCTACATGGACTCTTAATTACCTATTAATAATATCACTAGTAACGATCACTACTCTGACCATCACTGCCATGATATTATGATTATGAAAATGCTGTACACCTGAGCAGTACAACAGTTTAGATGGTTTGGTGACATTTATCAATAATGTATAAATAGCTCTGATCAGAGGAGGATGGGTTAGGTAATAAGTGTGTACAATAATTTAATAATAATAGATTAAATTAAATTAAATTAAATCAAATTTATTCATAAATTAAACAGAAAATAAATGAAATAATTACGAAAAATAAGTGCATTGCTGATGCAAACACTGCACTGTATGTAGTGCCGTCCCTCATACTTAAAATTTAATGCTTAATCATTAATTACCACCATTGTGTTCATGTTGCATGTTTTTATAAGCGGATATGACAAGGCGAGTAACACATAAATTATATATATATATATATATATATATATATATATATATATATATATATATATATATATATATATACACACACACACACACACACATAAATAATCTGTTATTATCGATTTTATCGATTTATTGTTGCAGCCCTAGTGAGGTTTTTCCTGCACGGTGGTCTTTGGCTGCTCACCTGGGGTCTTAGGGTTTTCTTATGTTAACAATTTTTGGTCTTTTTACTAATTACTGATTGTGTAAAGCTGTGTCTCTGACTCAGCTCTCAACTGGGAGAGAGTGTTTCCCACTCCTCCATGCAGAAGTCTTTCAGATGCTCTCACGCTTTCCTCAGGCTCCCTCTGATACAGTAAAGAACTCCTAGTGGTTTCCACGTCTGGGGGCTCTCCAGGCCCTACTGCGGCAAAGCAGACCTCCAGGCTTCACATCTGATCTAGGTGTCTGGTTTCCGCCAAACATGTCCTCAGCTTTCGATTAATTTGTTCAAAGTTCATTGTTCCAGATGTCCTGGCCTTGGTCGAGATGTTCTCTGGAAAACTTTAGGCTTGCTCTGATGTTGCTTTATTGACAATAAGGGTTTCCTCCTCGTTCACCTCCCATGGAAATGGAGCGTGTGTGGTCTCTAATGGTAAATGCTATACTTTGACATCAACTTTAGGTGAGAGCTACCTGCTACCGTGATCACATTTTATGACTGACCTGGCCTCTGCTGACTTAATAACCCACTGCTGGAGCTGCAAAGAGGCCCAGCTCCATATGAAGGCATATGGGTTTAGAATGGGATGTCATAAAAGCTCCTGTAGGCGGAATGTGTTGTATTGTAGGTGTCCCAATACTTTTGTCAAATAAAAAGTGCAGCTTAAAAAAACGGTTCTTCTATGACACCTTTATTTTTAAGAGTGTGTTTTGTATGTGTTCACTTGTTTACACATGTACATGTCATTTAAAGGGGGGTGCCCAGACTTTTGCACATAACGAAAAAAAATAATTTCCAAAACCAATCCTTCAGTTTGTGGATCTATCGTGAGGTTAACAGTTAAACCAGCGCTTTTACCCACTGCTTCTCAAAGGTAATGACTATTTCATGTCTCGCATTATCAATTATCTCAAAGCGCCAACATGAGCTTTCTGCACCACCCCGTTTCCAGCCATCCCCCGAATAAACAACCCAATTAGGGCATCGGCGGAGTCTCCTGCCATTAACCGCTGATTGCTGGAGGCCTTACAGATTAATCTGAGGAGAGGGGGGGGGGGGGGTAATTAAGGTAGCACTCCTCACGTTCAGTTCCACCTCTGCAGACTGCTTTCAATACAATGCTGAAAAACTGGACGCACATTATCTGTCCAAATGTTTGTGGACACCCCATTTATAATGTATAATGCGTTCAGCTACTTTAGGTTGCACCTATTGCTGACACAGATGTGCAAAGTAACACACAGATCTGTCTAGACATTGTAGAGAAGTACTGCCAATAGAATAGGACTCTCTGAAGCAGATAATAAACATCATGACCCTATTGGCATCATGCTGTCTAATGCCAGGCGTGGGCTGGAGGGGTGTATATAAAGCCCCCCAGAATTGAGGAGCTGTGGAGCAGTGGAAGAACTGTGTTCTCTGGAATGATGGTGGTGGTGATCATCCAACATTCTGACCTTACTAGCACTCTTGAGGTGTCCAAATACTTTTTCCCCATACAGTGTCAATGCGAAATGCGCTGCAGGAGCACGGAAAAGCTTTGGCGAGCCGGTCAAAATATCTGTTAGCTAATATATCTGTGAGTTAGAGATGACCAGTTTGTCCGAAAGGTCAACAAAGATGGTACACCTGCTTACTCGCTTAGGTCCGTCTATTACAGCGTGCCACAGGCTCGGTTAAGCCGATTCTGGTGTAAAAGGCTGGAACTGCCGGCCGTCAGGAGCGAAACAGGAAAAGGAAGAGGTAGAAAAAGTGAGGAGTGTCCTTATCGCTTACAAGAGCGACTTAACGCTGATGCTCAGCCAAGCGGTCAGCGCTGTATCCAGGTCTATTATGTCCAGTTCATTTGGCGGTGGAGAGGGACATACTGTGGTCTGAGTGGGATGCTAATGAGAGCTCCTGAGTGTGTGCGCGTGCATGTGTGTGTGTGTGTGTGTGTGTGTGTGTGTGTGTGTGTGTGTGTGTGTGTGTCCTCTCGAGGCTGTACAGTGCGGTTTTAGGAGAGAAAGTGCTTGCCATTAGCATAGCAGCTTGTATGAATGTCCTAAATGGCACTTGAAAGGCTGGACAGCTAAATGGAGTTTTCCCGCTGTCACAACACACTTTAGTCCACTCATTCCACTCCCACACACACACACACACCCACACACACACACACACACACACACACACACACACACACACACACACACACACACAGACAGACAGAGACCTAGCAACTGTATCAGCAACTCCAAATTACAGTCTGACCAACCTACACTAATATATATGCAGCCTATGTGTATAACAGCGTCCGGCCGCGGGCTGCGGCTCAGCATCCTGACATACGGGGTTCTGCAGTCGGCATTCAATTCTAGCAACAGTTGTTAACGGCAACCCCACCTTATTCTGTTATAGCCTCTACTCATAATCCTAAATGACACTGAACTCACACTGCCTCACAAAACCACGTACCTGTGCTCCCTTCATGATCTTCTTGGCTTTGGCATTCAGGTAGAAATCCCCCCACAGGGTCTTCTGCAAAACCTCTGAGCGAATGCCCATCTTCTGACAGTAGATCTGTGCAAACTGATGGATGCTGGAAAAACAGGACCAACAGAGAAGCATGAAAACAGAGCTGCTTAGGCCAGGCTTTAGATCTGCCCAGTAAGCTGTGTGTGTGTGTGTGTGTGTGTGTGTGTGTGTGTGAGCGTGTGTGTGTGAGAAAGAGTGTGCTGGTATATAACCATTTCCTGTGCTCTCCTGGAGGAAGGTCTGTATTTGCACAGTAAAAGTATTGGTTACACACGATATGTTTGTCCAAATGTTTGTGGACACCCCTTCTAACTAATCAATGCATTCAGACCCAGATGTGCAAATGCACACACACAGCTTGTCTGGTCCCTGTACAGAAGTACTGCCAATAGAATAGGACTCTTTGGAGCAGATAATAAATGTCAGGTGTGGGCTAGAGGGGTATAAAGCCCCCCAGCATTGAGGAGCTGTGGAGCGGTGGAAGAAGAACTGTGTTCTCTGGAATGATGGATGGTGGTGGAGCTCCATCCAGTACCTTTGGGAAGAGTTGGGGATGATGAGGTTGGGTGGTGATCAATCATCCAACATCCTGACCTCACTAACACTCTTGTTGCTGAATGCAATCCAATCCTCACAGCAATGCTCCTCCTCCAAACTCTAGTAGAGAGTATTTTTTTTAAAGCTACACCTGTATGGAAGGTGTTTCTGATAAATTGTCAAATTAGCACAGCAATAAAGTAGGTGTTTCTTATAAAGTGGCCACTCAGTGAATATATGCCACACAGTACACCTTTATGATAGGTGTTTCCAATAAAATGGCCAATAAGCACAGCCACAAAGTAGGTGCTTTTGATAAATCTGCCCCGTGTGTATTACGTCACAACGGCAACACAAAAACAAAACGCGCTGACTGTGCGGATCTGCCACGCCACTGTAGATCTGAACTGAGGGATAAATATAGCGCTGTCGTTTCTGCCGGAGCATCCAGCCATGCCTGGAAATCGGGCCGTGTGTGATGCATTAGACTGCGCTGCTTACACAATGATGGCAGACGGCCTTAAAAACAGCTTAGTCATCACTTAACTGGCTTACTTAAAGTTTGCAGGACAATGACGCATCACTTCGTGCTCCTTCTCACTGCTCTCTGTGGAAGCCAAATGGGTAAAATCACTCCGCCCATTATAGGGTCACTCTTTCTGACCCTAGCGCGACAGGAAGTGCATCACACTCCGGCAGTGGACTGAAACTTCGCTTTGAGCACAGGTTTTAAATCTGCGGCCCGCTGGCCTACGCCACTTCACTCCTGAGTGCTTTCACAGCGTCCGGCTAAAAGCTTCAAACTTGACACCTAAAAAGCCCAAAGAAGAGGATCCAGCTGAGAGCGGTGGAGAGAAGCCCACTTGTGCCCACCGCTCCGCTCTGCCTTCCCAAACACTGTTATTAAGCTTTCAATGCCGGCCGCTTGCACCTGGAACATCAGGGCATCAGCAGTCACATATTTTAGATGATGAAAATGAACACAGTGACCGTGGTATAACCCCTAATGTAACACAGTAACGGGAGGAGGGTACTGCTGAGGACGAGGAGGAACCCTAAGACAAGGGCACCACCTAGTGGACTTACACCCAGCTTTCTTCTCCTGTCTTTATAACAATATAATCCAGAACAAACCAGGCAAAACTCTATATAACATTAGAATAAACCCAAACAAACATAAAGTCAGTGGTCAGTGAGAGCGTCTACCTGTAATTAACTCTATATAACATTAGAATAAACCCAAATAAACATAAAGTCAGTGGTCAGTGAGAGCGTCTACCTGTAATTAACTCTATATAACATTAGAATAAACCCAAATAAACATAAAGTCAGTGGTCAGTGAGAGCGTCTACCTGTAATTAACTCTATATAACATTAGAATAAACCCAAATAAACATAAAGTCAGTGGTCAGTGAGAGCGTCTACCTGTAATTAACTCTATATAACATTAGAATAAACCCAAATAAACATAAAGCCTGTGGTCAGTGAGAGTGTCTACCTGTAATTAACTCTATATAACATTAGAATAAACCCAAATAAACATAAAGTCAGCGGTCAGTGAGAGTGTCTACCTGTAATTAACTCTATATAACATTAGAATAAACCCAAATAAACATAAAGTTAGTGGTCAGTGAGAGTGTCTACCTGTAATTAACTCTATATAACATTAGAATAAACCCAAATACACATAAAGCCAGTGGTCAGTGAGAGTGTCTACCTGTAATTAACTCTATATAACATTAGAATAAACCCAAATAAACAGAAGGTCAGTGGTCAGTGAGAGTGTCTACCTGTAATTAACTCTATATAACATTAGAATAAACCCAAATAAACATAAAGCCAGTGGTCAGTGAGAGTGTCTACCTGTAATTAACTCTATATAACATTAGAATAAACCCAAATAAACATAAAGTCAGTGGTCAGTGAGAGTGTCTACCTGTAATTAACTCTATATAACATTAGAATAAACCCACCTGAATCCCCAGCTGTCAATAGCGCTGGCGAACACCACGTTGCCCTGATCTGGGCTGAAGTACAGGTGCGAGTCGTCCGTCTCCTCCAGGCCTGCGCTCCAGTCGTAAACCTGCTCCCCTCCGCTGGTCTCCGGCACGCCCCCCTCCACCTCCGCCTCCTTCACCGCCCGCTCCTCCAGGACTTTAGAGGTGAACAGAGCACCCGTAACTGCGTTCACCTGCCGGCAACACCCACAGTGACAGGAGAGGAGCTTAGAAAGCACACGGCATTGCACTAGGGTGTCCAAACTTTTGCATAAGGCTGTAGATAACAGTGAGTCACAGCTTTTGGGTAAAGTCCAGCTCCTTCAAAATGCAGGGCTGGACAGTGGGCTGGACAGTGGGTCACCTGTTCCAGAATTTTCTGCAGGTGTGTGTAGGCCTCCTGCGGACTGAGCTTGAGCTCCACAATCAACCGATCGATCTTATTGACGACGAGCACGGGCCGGATGTTCTCCAGCCACGCCTGCCGCAGCACCGCCTGTGTCTGAAGATTAAAGCACACAACAAACAAAGAGTGAACTTAACAGAATGAGTCCGTGTTCAATTCAACTCACTATAAATTCTATACACTATATTGGACAAAAGTATTGGGACACCTGCTCATTCATCATTTCTTCTGAAATCAAGGGGATTAAAAAGAGCTAATCCTGCTTTTGTTGAAGTAACCGTAAATCTCTACTGTCCAGAGAAGAAGGAAGGCTTTCTACTAGATTTTGGAGGAGGAGAATTGCTGTGAGGATTTGATTGCATTCAGCGATCAGAGCGTTAGTGAGGTCATCAACCAACTCCTCAATTCATCCCATCTAAAACTACTGGATGAGGCTCCACCTTCCATCACTCCAGAGAACACAGTTCTTCCACTGCTCCACAGCTCCTCAATGCTGGGGGGCTTTATACCCCTCTAGCCCAGACCTGGCATTATTAGGCAGCATGGAGCCAATAGGGTCATGATGTTGATCTGCTCCAGAGAGTCCTATTCTATTGGCAGTACTTCTTCTCTACAGGGACTAGACAAGCTGTGTGGGTGTGTGCGTGCATTTGCACATCTGTGTCAGCAATAAAGTAGCGGAATGCGATCATTAGAAGAGGTGTCCACAAACATATATTATATAATCCCTGTCACGCACAAACCTTGTATCTCCACAACAGCAACTTTACAGTCATTGTGGAGCATTTCTATTGGTCCGTTAATTATAACAGTATTTCACACTAGTATTAATTAGACCTATTAACCGAGGACCGGTCTGTGTTATTACCTGAGGACACACTCCCTCCACTGCGTCCACCACAACGATGGCTCCGTCACACAGCCGCACCGCAGTGGACACCTCGGAGGAGAAATCCACATGGCCAGGAGAGTCGATCAGGTTAATGAGGTATTCACTGTCCCCTGAGAACACACAGAGAACAGCCATAAACAACACAGCGACACCTACAGGCTGCACAGCGAGCTGCAGATCTGTGGACCCTGCTGTTCAAAAGTTTGGAAACACTTATTTATTAGTGTTTAATATTTTTTCTCCAGTTTTTGGTTTGTTTTAACCCTTTCACACCTAAAAACAATGTAGCCTGATAGCCAAACATGCCGCAGAACAGCTGGGCATGTAACTGTTTCACAAAACAAAAGTTTGTGGACACCTTTGCAAATAAATGCATTCAGCTATTTTAGATTACACCCATTGCTGACACAGATGTGCAAATGCACACACAGATACAGCTTGTCTAGTCCCTGTAGAGACATACTGCCATTATAATAGGACTAACTGGAGTTAGTCTAATGCCAGGCGTGGGCTAGAGGGGTATAAAGCCCCCCAGCATTGAGGAGCTGTGGAGCAGTGGAAGAACTGTGTTCTCTGGAATGATGGTGGAGGAGCTCCATCCAGTACTTTTTGGGGGGAGTTGGGGATGATGAGGTGGGGTGGTGCTCTTGTCACTGAATGCAATTAAATCTTCACAGCCATTCTCCTCCAAAATCTAAGTAAAGTCTCCCCAAGAAGCCCAACAGAAGCTGATTAAACCCTTTTTTAATACCCTAATTTCAGACGAAACAATACATGATCAGGTGTCCCAATACTTTTGTCCACACACTGCATGTTTGATATCTGACGTGTCCTTGTTATTGCTTACAATAAGAGATGCTAGGCTAATGTAGCTAACAAACGCTGGACTTACAGGGTCACCAATTTCACATTAGTAAACACACCCAAAATACAGTTGGGTGAAAAATGAAGGTCTGACGGAGTTTTGAGAGACAATGTTTTCTGAAATGTGTGTTTACAAAAAAATGACACTGGTGACAGTCTAAGTCCAGTGTTTGTTATTTTAAACTAAAGAAGCACAAATGAGTTGCCAAACATGTCTTGGTTGTATTTATCATCCATAATATGTCGTAATTCAAAGGATTTATAGTTTTTTTTTTTTAAAGACACAAGACAAAAAAATTAAATAAAAAAAAATTAAAATAAATAAAAATTATAAAATAATAATTTAACTAAAAATAAACTAAAAAACTAAAATTAAAAATAATAAAATATAATAATAGTAATAAATAAATAAAAAATAAATATAAAAACCCAAAAACAAACTAAATTAATAAATAAATACAATTAAAAAGAAATACAAATAAAAATATATAAATGAACAAATAATAAATTAAAAACGAAATCAAAACAAAACAAATAATAAAATAAAATAATATCATAAACTGCCATTGAAGCTCAAGATAATTAGGATAATTACACTGATATTACATATTTATATTGGCAAATGCCAAACCCTATCAAAGTGCCTACGTCAGTATTGCGTACTGTGCTGCTACACTTCGTACTGCTCTCCGAGAAAAAGGAAGAACATAGAAAAGATGATATCTTAGCAACCCTAAAGGAGCTCACCTGCTGTATAGTGTAGAGAAATGGCGCTGGACTTCATGGTAATCCCCCGGATCTGTTCATCCTCCCGACTGTCCAGGTACCTCATCTGAACACGCGGGAGAGAAGTGTGGACATGAATCAAGCAACAGCGAACAGCTTCAGACAGATTTACTGAATTACACACAGGAGAATCGCACCTTTCCTGCTAAGCGGGTGGATATGATGCCATTGCTCGCAACCAAGCAGTCCGCCAGCGTGGTTTTTCCTGCCGACAGAAACAAGAAGCAAAAATACATAAATAAATAAATAAATTAATTAATTAATTAATTAATTTAAAAACGCAGGACTTTAGGATTTGAGGTCATGGAGAGTTAGTAGCTTACCGTGGTCAACGTGAGCCAGGATACATATATTCCTTATGTTTGGGGTTTTCCTCTGCAGCCGGATGAGCTTCTCCAGGCTTGTGTGTCCCATTCTGATGATCTGTGAACAAACAAACACAGGAAATACCGTATTTAAAGGACCCATACTGTGTTTAATTACCATTTAAAATGTGCTATTTTAGGTTGCACCCATTGCTGACACTGATGTGCAAATGCACACACACACACACACACACACACACACACACACACACACATACACATACACACACACAGCCTGTCGAGTCCCTGTAGAGAAGAAGTACTGCCAATAGAATAGGACTCTCTGGAGCAGATAATAAACATCATGACCCTATTGGCTCCATGCTGTCTAATGCCAGGCGTGGGCTAGAGGGGGGTATATAAAGCCCCCCAGCATTGAGGAGCTGTGGAGCAGTGGAAGAACTGTGTTCTCTGGAATGATGGTGGTGGAGCTCCATCCAGTACTTTTGGGATGAGTTGGAGGGAGTTGGGGATGATGATCACATATATTTACATATATAGATTTACATATCTGCTATTTGGACAAAAGTATTGGGACGCCTATACTATTTTATTTAAAAATATATATATAATAATAATAATAATAATAATAATAATAATAATAAAGGTCATCCTGCTTTTGTTGGAGTAATTGTCTCTGCTGTCCTACTACATTATTGGGCATTGCTGTTAGGATTTGATTGCATTTAACAGCATTATTGAGGTCAGGATTTTGGATGATGATGCTGATGATGTTGATGATCACCACCCCACCTCATCCCACCATTCCAGAGAACACAGCTCTTCCACTGCTCCACAGCTCCTCAATGCTGGGGGGCTTTATACCCCTCTAGCCCACGCCTGGCATTATTAGGCAGCATGGAGCCAATAGGGTCATGATGTTGATCTGCTCCAGAGAGTCCTATTCTATTGGCAGTACTTCTTCTCTACAGGGACTAGACCAGCTGTGTGTGCATCTGCACATCTGTGTGAGCAATGGGTGCAGCTTAAAGTAGCTGAATGCATTCATTTATTAGAAGGGGTGTCCACAAATATTTGGACATTTAGGTGTATTACAGTAACCTTTAGTTTAAGCAAAGAAACCTCAGACTGGGGATCACTGTGGCATCACCAGGATGCGAGTAGGCATCATCATATCAGTGATGGTTCGGTTTTCCATATTGCCCCTTTAAACAGACTCAGGTCTTATATATTTTATTATATTGACAGAATTAAACATTTCCGTAACGGATCAGAAGCTACATAAGTAGGTCTTAATAAATGACCTGTCTGTTTACTTATGTCCCAATGTCTGAGGTCTACCAGTGTCTTCTGCATTCAGTAAACCCCTCCTGGCTTTGCTCAGGCTGGCTCAGCAGCAGCAGCAGCAGTCAGGCAGCAGTCAGGCAGAGCTCAGTTCTGGTTCTGATCTCCAGCTCTGCTGATCACTGGGTTCAGTACCGTTAGGCAGTGGTAGTAGTAGTAAAAGCATGTATCTCACAGTCCGGCTCCCAGCTGCTGCAGGTCTCTGAGTTCAGGGAAGCTGGAGGCTCTGCTTCGCTCCTGTCAGGGAAGCGGCGCTGCTGTTAACACGCGTCCGGAACCAGAGGCTTCATGCCGGGGAGATTCCTCAGTAACTCCTCCGCTGAAGCCCGGAGGAAGAGGAGGTTCAGCAAAGCAGAGCAAATCAGCAGAGATTCAGTAATAAAACAACACGGTGAAAAACTTCAGCACAACACGACAACGTGCTGAGAGCTGTGAACACAGCAACAGGAGGCGGGCTGGGGTTAGTGTGTCAAAATAAAAGCCCACGTCCCAAACCAAAACCTCCTCCTCCTCCTCCTCCTCCTCCTCCTTCTCTTACTTCTTCTTCTTCTCTATTATTATTATTAGTAGCAGCAGTAGTAATAATAATAATAGTAGTAGTAATAATAATAATAATAATAGTAGCAGTAGTAGTAGTAATAATAATAATAGTAGCAGCAGTACAAGGAAATAAAGAAATAATCTATTTTCTATTGACAGAGAAAATGTCAATAAACCTTTATGTGCTTTATGGGAATAAACTGAAAAATCTCATCTAAATAAATATATTATTATTATTATTATTATTATTGTTGTTGTTATTATTATTATAGCAACGTTATTATCTGGAAAAAGATTTAATTAAACTGAATAAACTTAAATATCTAAAAAAAATTAAATGTTGAATGTAATTAACTGTAAACACTATTATTATTGTTATTATTATTATTATTATTATTATTATTATTATTGTAGCAAAGTTATAATCTGAAAATAGATTTATTTAAACTGAGTAAACTTAAATATCTAAAATAATGTTGAATGTAATTAACTGTAAACACTACAATTATTATTATTATTTGTTTATTATTATTATTTAATAATAATAATAATAATAATAATAATAATAATAACATATGCGATGTTAAAAATGTTTTATTTTGAAATTTAAACCCTCTTCCGGGAACAGTTCCTGGGTCTGGCTCAATCCCTCTCTTGTTCTCTATCTAGTGAAGTCCCGCTGGTGCTCTGTTAGACAGTGAAGCTGATTTTTTTCATTTTATTTATATTAAAATTATAAAAATTATAAAAGGGGCAAAAAGGAGCTTATAAGTGGGGCAGTGATTATAAACGGGCTACTGTTTATAATAGTGAAGATGTGTCTAGTTCACTAGGTAGTGAACAAGGTGTTGATTCGAGACGCAACCATTGAACCATTGACTCATTGGCTCGGACGGACTGTTGCTAGGCGACAGCTTTGTTTCGTGCCTTGGAAACGCACTTGATATGCGTGTGTGTGAGAGACAGTGTGTGAGAGTGTGTGTGAGTGTGTGTGTGTGTGTTCTGGTTGGCTGCGGTGGAAACCTGTAAGAAGAGCTATACAGAATGAAGCGGCTCTGTGTTTGTGAAATCTGCAACTGTGGGTAAGAGCTTGTTGTTTACTTGTTTGTTTAGTTGTTGTTGTTTTTTCAAACTTCAAAGAGAAATGGCGGAGTGTGTGAATAATTAATCGGCTGTGCTGGAAAGTGAGACCCTTTAATCTCAGGTATTGATTACTTCAGGTTCAGAAATCAATCAAGATCTGAATTTGTTGTCCAGCATAAAAATCCTAATTATTAACTGATTAGATAAAAAAAAACTACTAAAAAGGAAATTGTTAAAAGTATGAATTCCTATATTTAAATGGACCAATCATATTTCACCCCAGGCCTTCTGGGAGTTCTTGAATCCACTGAACAGCCAAAACATTAAAACCTAGGTCTGATATTGTGCAGGTCCCCCTCGTGCCCCCAAAACAGCTCTAGCTAGATCCCACCAGACCTCTGAAGGTTAGCATCAGACCCTTTAGCTTCACCTGTCCTCAGGTGGGGCCTTGGGTAGCCATGACCCGAGGTTGACCTTCCGTAGGTACCGACCACTGCCTACCAGGCACACCCCACAAGATGTTCTGACCCAGTGTTCTGACCCAGTGTTCTGACCCAGTGGTGTCTCAGATGCAGTCGGTCATTCTCACAGTAACACTCTGAGACCTATTGGTCACCCAACCGTAATCAATAATCGCCTGATTGGAATCTGGAAGCTGCTGAGTGTTCCTGTCTTATCTGAACGGCCCACAGCCGCCACCGTTGCCCTCACCAGCCCACAGCGCTGTACAGGAGGGGCAGTGAGACGTGTGCGGTCACTGAATATGTGGAGAGGTTTCCGGCCTACGAGAGCAGGCAGCCACCCAAGAGCCTCAAACCCAAATATGAGTACACAGGCGAGAGGGGCAGGATGGAGGGAACCACCACCTTCAAGTACGTGATCTTATATAACCTCACATATATGTATTTTATATATATATGCTCATATAAATGGACACCCCAAACAAACAAATCTAACAAACCACCCACACACAGCTTGTCTAGTCAAATCCTCACAGTAATGTTTCTCTAAACTCTAGTAGAAAGTCTTCTTCTCCCTCAGTAGAGACAGTTACTCCAGCAGAAGCAGGATCAGCTCTTTTTAACAGCCTTGCTTTCAGAAGAAACAATGAATCAGCAGATGTCCAAATACTTTTGTCCATATAGTGGATTTCCTGCACTGATACATGTTTATTCACATGATATAACACTAAGACTATCTGTGAAATACAAATCATATCCATGAGAACTAAAATGTACGTATTAATAACTGATGGTTAATTAATAAATGATAGTGCCTGTTTAATGCTAATAATTAATTAATTAATTAATTAAGTAGTAGTTCATTATATCATGTATTCATGTATTATATTGTACATAATCATGTAAAAGAACACTCATTGTGCATGTATGCATATATATATATATGTATATATATATATATATATATATATATATATATATATATATATATATATAATTAATTTTATATTTTTAGGTTTTTTTTGTTAGGTTTTTTTAAATTAATGTATTTATTATTTATTTATTTATTTATTTTGACCGGCAGTTAATTTGAGTTTTTACTGCTGTTACTGCTGCAGGTCTGGTTTAATTCCATATGAAGCTATTTAGGTAGTTATTATTATTTTTATAATTTTTTATTAATGTATTTATTCATTTATTTTTGGACCGGCAATTCATTTTAGTTAAGATTAGCCTCCTGAAATGTACTGCTGTTACTGCTGTTACTGCTGTTATTGCTTTTTTATTGCTGTTGCAGGTCTGATTTCATTCCATATGAAGTTATTTAAGTGGTTATTAATATGTATTATAATAATAATTATTATTTTATTTTATTTTATTTATTTATTTGACCGGCAGTTAATTTTAGTTAAGCCTCCTGAAATGTACTGCTGTTACTGCTGTTACTGCTGTTACTGCTGTTGCTGCTCTTGCAGGTCTGATTTCATTCCATATGAAGTCAGTCGGCGTCCCGGGAAACAGCAGGCAGAGTACCAGCCGAACCCAGGAGAGATTGACCTGGGAACCACCTACAAACAGGACTTCAACCCCTACCAGCTTCAGCCTGTGGCTCCACTGAGGCCAAAGGAGATAGTACGGGCCGGCGGCGGCAAACTGGACACAGTGCCCACCTACACAGGTACTGTGGTGCATGGTATCGTTTTCATGGTGATGAACAACCTTGGTTTCCATTCTTTACATTTTAGCCCCTTATGAAGTCATTTGCTGCATTTTACCGCCTGCACATTATTGCACATGCCCGTCCTGACGCTGAGGCCTTCGTTTTCTCCTGCGTTGATTACTGGAACTCCCTGACTAACGCTCTTCTGGCTAAATTTCATTACAGAGGACTTTCGTCCGTGGGAAATCTCTAAGCGGGAGTTAACCAAACCAGACGAGGCATACCACCCCCCATCTGGCAAGTTTGGGAACTCCACGACGTTCCAGGATGACTTTGTTCCGAGAGGCCCGGTTCTCAGGGAGAGCTTCAAGCCCTTGAATGTAGCCAAACTGACTGATACTCCATTTGAAGGCGTGACCAGTAACCAGCTCTCCTACGTTCCTCACCCTGTGGAGGCTCGCTTTGTCAAAGCCCCCGAGGAGTACAAGCCCAGCAGCCAGCCTTTCCAAGATCTGACCACCCACCGGAAGGACTACCAGGTAGGTGCAGAAATCTCTAGAAGACCGTCTTCAAAAGCGTTGACTCAAAAGTCAAAAGGTCTAAGAACAAACCAGGTAATGATTAGAACCAATCGCAAACAGGAGGAGGTCTTAAAGCAAACCAGGCAGTGAGTAGAACCAATTGCAGACAGGGGGAGGTCTTAAAGCAAACTAGGAAGTGGTCAGGACCAATCGCAGTCAGGGGGAGGTCTCAGAAGAAACAAGTTAGTGATTAGAACCAATTGCAAACAGGGGGAGGTCTTAAAGCAAACCAGGTAAGGATTAGGACCAATAACAGACAGAGGGAGGTCTTAAAGCAAACCAGGCAGTGATAAGGACCAATTGCAGTCAGGGGGAGGTCTTAGAACAAACCAGGTAAGGATTAGGACCAATAACAGACAGGGGGAGGTCTTAAAGCAAACCAGGAAGTGATTAGAACCAATCACATTCAGGGGGAGGTCTCAAAACAAGCAAGGTAGCGATTAGAACCAATCAAAGACAGGGGGAGGTCTTAAAGCAAACCAGCCAGTCATCAGTTGTTCCTCAGAAAGGCTAAATCCTGTTCACAGGGTCTTCCAGGACAGATGCCCAAAAGCTGCAAGCCTGAGCGGGTCAAGATGACCTCCAAAGCTCCCTTTCAGAGCAGCACTGAGTTCCGTGAGCGCTTCCAGCAGTGGCCAGTCTCTCTACCCCAGCTCCACAAGTCTTTGGAGTACGTGAGTCCCACTGCAGACATGGATTTGAGCACCACCACTAGAACCACCTACATCAAGCACGAAGTCCAGCCCTTCGTTTCTATCAAGCCTTTCTCCAGGCCCAACCGTTCCTCCGCACGCTTCCAGGCCAGCACCACCATGAAGGAAGACTTCAAGCCCTGGGTTTCAACCCGCCACCTTGACGTCATCCGCAAGCCGGAGGAGATCCAGAGAGCCAGCGGTAAGATGGAAGACCTGACCACCTTCAAGGCCCACTTCATCCAGCACCCGCTGCAGCCTAACACGAGCTACAAGCCCATGGCAGCCCCCCTGAGAAACGACGTCCCGCTGGAGGGAAGCACCATGTACCGCACCGAGTTCACCCCAAAGAAGGTCAGTGTGTGTCCCGCCAGCTTCGAGGCCCCACCAGGGTTCGTCTTCCAGGACACCGACGAGAGAGGTCACAGGTTCTTCCGCAGGGTGTCGGGCCAAGACAGGATCCAGGTTCTGGCTCCAAGCGCAGTGGCAGTGATGTCGTAAGAGCATGTGGCTTTTCAGAGGTTCTGTGAATTCTAGTAAACGTTCTAGATGAATCTAGATGAAATAAAAAATTTCACCAAACCATCTCTGAATGGTATTTATGATCATTTATAAGGTCCATTTTATTATGTATTCGAAATAAAACATGATCAGAAAAGCTAGAAGGACGTCCACCACGGAGAGCTTCTTTCTGCTGCACTGTTCAGAAGGCCAGTACTGAGAAACCAGCCATAACATTAATACCACTGACAGATTGTGATGTGTGCTAGATGACTGGGTCAGAGCACCACCAAAACGTCAGGCAGGGCTTGTGGGCATGTTCCGGGTATGCTGCGGTCAGAACCTACCAAGAGTGCTCCAAAGAAGGACTCTCCTAGCTCCTCCCCCAATGTGTATCATATCATCCACCAGCTCTTCCCCCAGTGTATATCATATAATCCCTCAGCTCCTCCCCAGTGTATATCATATAATCCCTCAGCTCCTCCCCAGTGTATATCATATAATCCCTCAGCTCCTCCCCCAGTGTATATCATATAATCCCTCAGCTCCTCCCCAGTGTATATCATATAATCCCTCAGCTCCTCCCCCAGTATATATCATATCCCGCCCCCAGTGCATATATCATCTCTCAGCTCCTCCCCAGTGCATATCATATAATCTCTCAGCTCCTCCCCCAGTGCATATCATATAATCTCTCAGCTCCTCCCCCAGTGTATATCATATCCCTCCCCCAGTGTATATCATATAATCTCTCAGCTCCTCCCCCAGTGTATATCATATCCCTCCCCCAGTGTATATCATATAATCTCTCAGCTCATCCCCCAGTGTATATCATATCCCTCCCCCAGTGTATATCATATAATCTCTCAGCTCATCCCCCAGTGTATATCATATCCCTCCCCCAGTGCATATCATATCCCTCCCCCAGTGTATATCATATCATCTCCCAGCTCCTCCCCCAGTGTATATCATATCATCTCCCAGCTCCTCCCCCAGTGTATATCATATCTTCCCCAGCTCCTCCCCCACCACTGTTAAGCATGGTGTGGGTAGGATTAAGTCAGCCATACATTTTATCAAATATTTTATTATATTCATCATTTACGGTTCTTTTAAGCGGTGATACTGTAAGTCCACTGATCCAAACCAAGTGTGTATTAGTACATATACACAGACAATCTTCTCCACAGCCATTACTAGGCCTTCAAAGTACACCGATTTCAAAAATGTTGTCAAAAGTTGGACGAATGTTCTGAAATGATGAAGAAAGCCACACATGTTAAAACAGCTATGTGCCAAAATACAAAACACAGCATTAGAGCATAATAATAACCAACAACACAAATAAACAAGGTTCATAAAAGTGTATTTATTGTCTTTACACTGTAACACAGAGAAGAGTGTGTATACTGTTGTATTCCCATACAGTCCTCTCTCACCTCTCTCAGAGCGTCCCGGACAAGAGGTCATATACATCAGTAGCCGTCAAATTCTGCCGGATTTCTGTACATATGTCATACGAGTGGCTTGTCTTAGTCAAACATTTCAAAACGTAGTTAAAACGCATGCGTATAAATACAGTAGGACATGATATTCAGCTCATGGGTTACCCACGTCAACAAGTGCTAAATGTTTTGCCTTTTTTATGATCATTTTTAGTCTTAAATATGGATTATGACAGAAACTAAAAAACAAACAAACTGCAAGGTAAGAAAATAAAGTCCAAAATCTCTACACTCAATGTACAATATTGCACTTTAAAAACACATTATATACAAGGAATATTTTACAATGCAGCACATTGGTTGAAAACACACCCACACCCACATACACACACTCACAAAAACACACATCAAAAAGTACATCTGAAAAAAAGCTTTAGCATCTCAACTGGAGAAACAATCACAAGTGTGTGCTTACGGCAGCATCAACCGCCCACTCGAATACCAATAAACACTCTTACCGGGAACCTCCAGCATCCTGCAGCCAAATCCCCATCTGCCGGCTATTGAGGCTAATGTTGCTAATGTTGCTAACACAGGAAGTCAATGTCCACCCAAATACATTCTTTAAGTGTTCACACAGAATTCACACCCAGCAATATGACTTACTTTGAACCAAGATCTATGGACAAAAGTATTGGGACACCTGCCCATTCCATGTTTCTTCTGAAATCAAGGGTATTAAAAAGAGTCGATCCTGTTTTTATTGGTTGGAGTAACTGTCTCTACTGTCCAGAGAAGAAGGAAGACTTTCTAATAGATTTTGGAGGAACATTGCTGTGAGGATTTGATTTGATTGCATTCAGTGATGAAAAACAAAAGCATTAGTGAGGTCAGGATGCTGGGTGATCACCACCCCACCTCAACTGGATGGAGCGCCAACACAGTTCTTCCTCTGCTCCACTGCTTAATGCTAGGGGGGCTTTATACCCCTCGAGCCCATGCCTGGCATTAGGCAGCATGGAGCCAATAGGGTCATGTTTACTATCTGCTCCAGAGAGTCCTATTCTATGACTGTAGGAAGCAGGTCTAGTGCCTCTGCTGGCTGGTTGTATGATGTGTAGCTCCACCCATTCCCATATGTTTCAAAGACAAAAACAACTCCACCCATTTTTCATCTGTTTCTCTAAAGTAGTGTTTCCAAATTCCAGCAGGTAGTTCCCCCTGTGTTGATATCAGCCCACTTTTTAAACATTTTCCACCAGAAATAATTTTTTAACCCTTACTTCGTAAGAAGGTGGAGCTACACACTTAGGAATGAAGTGATTGACAGACAGCCTTGGCTGTAATAGAGCAGTCGTCTGCAGCAGGACCTGCATGGCGCCCCCTTTCTGTTCAGTTCTGAGCGTCCACTTACCGGACATACTGGGAATCCAGGGGGAAATCCGCTCTGCTTCTGCGCTGGAAGCTCAGTGAAGACGGTCTGGGATACAGTCGCTTGGTCTGGCTCCACCTCTAGTCTCTACTGAGCAGAGTCTGGTTGCAAATTAACCAACATGGCGGACAGTTTTGGCTTTATTTCTTCAAAACAGAGGGGAACGGAGCCATGGCATCTACGTTTTCTACGGTGGCGCAGCAGATCGAGATTAGCTGTAATGCTGGAGCGTTCCTTTAATGTAATATTTTTACAGCTTCTTCCCAAAACACCAGAGATAATTATAAAATAAGCCAGGCTGTCCCACTCTCAGCTTCATATTTTACAACCTGCGACACCTATGTACACTTCAGCCTCCCTTCACACACATGAGTGGTCCGGCAGTGTTCTCCATGTCATCCCCCAGTCAGGGAAGCTATAGCCGAGCACATCTCTTAATTAAATTAACACGTACACGATGCTGTTAATGAACAGGGTATAGTGAAGTCCGGAGGGGAGAGGGCTGCCTGTAGTGCTGTCTGTAGTGCAGTTCACCCTGCGTCCAGAGGTCCGTTCAGTCCAAACATTGCAGTGCATCCATCAGCCAGTCCTGGAGTGTTTTTCCATACGAAGATCATGCCACATGTCTGTACAGGCAGCACATGCTAGGATTGGATAGAGATGTACTGGTCAGTTCTGGCTCTGCTGTAAGGGAGTGAGCAGTTCCGTTACTGACCACTAGATGGAGTCCTGTGAGCAGGATTGGCAGCAGCGCTGTGTGTAAGGCTCTACGGGGCAGAGCCTGAGACGCTTCACCACCGCACAGTAATGCGTCGTATCCTTACACTCACCTACACAAAACAAAACAACCAGAGTAATACAGGAAATATTGGGACAGAAGTATTGGGACATCTGCTCATGCATTGTTTCTTCTGAAATCAAGGGTGTTAAAAGAGCTGATCCTGCGTTTGTTGGAGTAACTGTCTCTACTGTCCAGAGTAGAAGACTTTCTAATAGAATTTGGTGTGAGAATTTGATTGCATTCAGCGATAAGAGCGTTAGTGAGGTCGGGATGTTGGATGATGATGATCACCGCCCCACCTCATCATCCCCAACTCCCACCAAAAGTACTGGATGGAGCTCCACCACCATCAATCCAGAGAACACAGCTCTTTCACTGCTCCACAGCTCTTCAATGCTGGGGGGCTTCATACCCCTCTACTAGCCCACGCCTGGCATTAGACAGCATGGTGCCAATAGGCTCATATTTCCTATCTACACCAGAGAGTCCTATTCTATTGGCCGTACTTTGTAGATACTAGGTTCTAGACAAGCTGTGTGTGTGCATTTGCACATCTGTGTCAGCAGAAGGTGTAGTTAGAAGTAGCTGAATGCATTTATTAGAAGGAGTGTGTGTGTGTGTGTGTGTGTGTGTGTGTGTGTGTGTGTGTGTGTGAGAAGGTTGAAGACCTACTGCCGCAGGAAGTGACGTTGCAGTGTTGCCAGGTGAGTGGACGCCGTTGCCAGGCGCAGTGCAGGTCAGGGAGGGTCTTGTTGTTGTGGTGATGGACACACTCCACCTTGCGTGACTGGAAGCCGCTCCCGCAGGCCGCCGTGCAGCGTCGCCACGGTAACACCCGCCAGTGAACATCGCACATTTCCGACGAACAGTTCCGAATCGATGCCGGCCTGAGGGACAGAGAGCTTGTATGTATATTATCATGTGTGTGTGTGTGTGTGTGTGTGTGTGTGTGTGTAAAGTGTGATGTGTGTCTAAACAGAAGTGTGTGTGTCTGTGTGTGAGCGGATTCACACCTCTGTTTGGGGTCACAGTTGACGTTGGAGTTGGAGCCGTTCAGATTCCTGCAGGAAACAGTTCTGCTCTGAGTGGACATGGCCGGACCGAGGCAGCGTCCGGAACACTAAACAAACACAGTAAACAAACAAACAAACAAACATCAAAACACTGCATAAAGCAGGTGATAGGATGAAAGGGACACAACCTTGCTCAGGTACATCATTTACCCCTTTCACAGAAACCCCCGTCAGTACTCAAAACTAGGCATCTATGGTGCAGCTTATCACAGCAGAGAGGGCAGGCAGGGGCGGGGCTTCTGCTACAGACTAAATCTTATTTACTGTAGGGGTTGTAGGTGTGATTTTAGGGGACTACCTTGATTTAGGGATCTGTCTATTATACATATATATAGATATTATATAATATTTATATTATATATATATCACTAATACTATATATGACTATACTACATATTACAAATATTATGATAATATAGTGTAATATCAGTCAAATGCATGTTTAATATAATATGTAATTTGTAAATTATATAATTATTTTTGAATATATATGTAATATATATCTCTCTAATATAATTAAAATCTAATTCATATCTTAATAACAACTAATATCTAATACATGTCTAACATAAATACATATCTACACAACTAATATCTAACATCTATTTCTATAATATATGTGTGTATATACACATATAATTTCTAAGACGTATATATAAGATAAATAATATCTAATATACATATTATATAAATGTAATATCATATACCTAATATAATTACAATTATATATCTAATATATATTTCATATAATATGTGTAATATAACTGATTTCTAATATATATATATATATATAATACAATTAATATCTTATATATATATATATATATATATATATATATATATGTTATATACATGTAATATAATATAGCTAATAAAATTTATATCTAGGTCAAATACAACTAATATCTAATATATATATCTAATAACATTTCTGTCTAATATCTAATATACAAGTTTAATATGAATACAGTATCATGACTGTTATACCTGTCCCCACGATCCGGTGACCCATTCAGCACAGGCGTGTGAAACACACTCCTCTCTCTCCTCAGGCCGGGGGGTTCCCTCACACTCTGGGTTGGGTAAAACCCTCATGCTCCCACTGGCCTCCAAGCGCTGACACGAAACCTGCCTCTGCCGGACGCCTCGGCCACACGACGAGGAGCATTTCGACCAGACGGTGGACACCCAGCTGAGAAAAGTGGACAAAATCAGGTAAATATTACACACAGTATAACTACTACCCATCGGATACACCCCTAATCTAAATCTGATACAACTACAATCTAGAATATTATATATATATATATATATATATATATATATATATATATATATATATATATATATATATATATATATAATGTAGTCTCTGAACTCTTACATTACTAATGTCAAATGTATATAACTCATATCAGCCATAACATTAACAGCAGCACTGATCTGGTTCCAGCGGCTCCGGCCGAGCGGTGGATCTACATATTAGGCAGCGAGTGAACAGTTCAGTCAGTTCTTGAAGGTGATGAAGGTGCTGAAGCAGGACAAACGGCCAAGCGAAAGAATCAGAACATCTCCAGAGCATCATCAGGCAGGTTCTTGTGGGGGGGGTTCCCCACATGCAGTGGTCAGTATCTACCAAAAGTGCTCCAAGAAAGGACACCCTGTGAACCAGCGACAGGGTCATAGGAGCCCAAGGCTCACTGATTGATGCTCTTGGAGGCCCCAACCACGTCAGAACTTACCAGGCTTCTAATAGGGTCTGCTGCTAACGTTAGTCTTGGTGCCAGATAGTACACAGCAGGACGCCTTCAGAGGTCTTGTGAGAGAGTCCATGTCTCGATGGGTCAGAGCTGTTGTGGTGGCACAAGGGGCGCCTACTCAATATTAGGTCATTAATGTGATGGCTGATGGATGGAAGTGTAATATAATAACTAGTATCTAATATATGTCTAATATGTCTAATATTGTATCTAAGTGTAATATTAGTCTTATATAACTAATATCTAATTTATATGTAATATAATTAAGTGTAATATATAAGTGTAATAGATCTATAATATAGTCTAAGTGTAGTAAACATAACTAGTATCTAATATAAGTGTAATATAAGTTTTATATGAGTAATAACATAAATTATGTCTAATATAATACACTATAATACAGTATACGCAATAATTCATGTCTAATATAACTTCATACACGTGTTCCTGATTAAACAGAGCATGAATATGTGCATTCTAAGAGCTTCCAGCTCCTCCAGCTCGGTTTCTCCCTGCAGTCCTTCAGTTTAACTCATAATTAAGCTCATTAACAATCAGGGCAGAACACCACTGATCCTCCCTGCTGGAAAAGCGGCCTGCAGTGTTTGCACGCAGACTGAGGAGCAGTCCTCATCTTTTCCACCGCTGATATCCAGACAGAGTCCCGCTGTCTTGCTGAAGCTCAGTTTGTGTTTCTGTGGTGAGAAGCAGGGCGACAGGTCGAGGAGGAGCGCGGCAGGGTCGTAACAAAGACGGGCTTTGTGAGAGGATTCCCTCTGTAACGGCCCAGAGCCGGCGCTAAGCGCTTTCACAGATTCGTATGATTCATGCGCTAAGCCCTGCCGCATGGCAATAATCAGGTGATGTTTTTGGCATGGATATTCATCCATACATCCATACCGAGAGAGAAAAGCACAGTCAGGCGGCTCCATCTGCCTCCAGCTTCTTTAAAGGAAGCCTGTTTCAGCCCAGAACTAATCCAGATGCTGCACACAGCGGTACCCCGGCAGACACGCCTCGACACAGGAGCCTCTTTTAACAGCAAACTGATGATCTGATCAGTATCAGAATATTCACTTCTAACAAATACACAGACGGACAGACAGACAGACAGAGATAGATAGTTAGACAGACAGACAGACAGACGGACAGACAGAGATAGATAGTTAGACAGACAGACAGATAGACAGACACAGATACATAGATAGATAGACAGATAAATGGATAAATAGGTCAGACAAGTAGACAGATAGATAGATAGATAGATAGATAGATAGATAGATAGATAGATAGACAGACAGACAGACAGACAGACAGATAGATAGATAGATAGATAGATAGATAGATAGATAGATAGATAGACAGACAGACAGACAGACAGACAGACAGATAGATAGATAGATAGATAGATAGACAGATAGACAGACAGACAGATAGATAGATAGATAGATAGTTAGACAGATAGATAGACAGATAGATAGATAGATAGATAGACAGACAGACAGACAGACAGACAGATAGATAGATAGATAGATAGATAGACAGACAGACAGACAGACAGAGATAGATAGTTAGACAGACAGATAGACAGACAGACAGACAGATAGACAGAGATAGATAGTTAGACAGACAGATAGACAGACACAGATACATAGATAGATAGACAGACAGACAGATAGATAGATAGACAGACAGACAGGTAGACAGACAGAAACATAGATAGATAGATAGATAGATAGATAGATAGACAGACAGACAGACAGACAAACGGATAGATAAATAGACAGACAGACAGATAGAGACAGACAGACAGACAGATAGATAGATAGATAGACAGACACATAGACAGACAGACAGTCTAAGGTTAAGGCAGGGTGTTCTAAAGCGACGTGGTTTCTGCTTCAAGCTCTCTGTGACTGAAGCTCTCTGTGGCTGAAGCTTTCTGTGGCTGAAGCTCTCTGTGGCTGAAGCTCTCTGTGGCTGAAGCTCTCGCGTGTTCTGACACTGAGGAGCTCTGACGTAAGGATAGCGGCTAGTCTGTCCTGTAGCGTCCTGCTGGACTCATTCGGTCTGATTCACGGCCTGTAGAAGTGTTTGCCCATCCCTCCTGGAAAGACTGATGTTAGGAGGTGGATGACAGATGGGTTTTTTAATGGCGAACGGCAGCTTGGCCCTGAGTCGTGGCCCGGCGCTCAGGAGCATCACTGCTCCAAGCTTCAGGATGGATTTAGCTGGGCTTTCACTGATTTCAGAGCTCGAGATCTACAAAGTGAGCCTTCACCTGGGGAGGATTTATTAAAGACAGAAGGTGCATGTCGATGTGCTTGGCACGGATATGGCTGATGTAAACACGTTCATTTCACAGCAGCTTTCCAACTGGTCATTTAACTAATATATGCAAAGTGATTTAAATCCAGTATGAATCTGCAGTGATTGTAGCTTTCTTACAGTGTGTAAATAATAAATGTAGAACAATCCAGTATGAATCTGCAGTGTGGCTAGCTTTTACAGTCTGACAGCAACAATCATTAAAGGAGTTTAATCCAGTATGAATTTGCAATGTGTGCAGTGTTTATTGATAGGTAATAATAACTGTGGAGTGATTTTAATCCAGTATGAATCTGCAGTGATTGAAGCTTTTTACAGTCTGACAGTAATAAATGTAAAGAATAATTGAATCCAGTATGAATCTGCAGTGATCGTAGTTTTTTACAGTGTATACATAATGAATGTAGAACATATTAAATCCAGTATGAATCTGCAGTGTGGCTAGCTTTTACAGTCTGACAGTAATAAACATGGAGTGATTGTAATCCAGTATGAATCTGCAGTGTGTGCAGTGTTTACAGTCTTCCAGCAATGATCACTACAGGAGTTTAATCCAGTATGAATCTGCAGTGTGTGCAGTGTTTACAGTCTTCCAGCAATGATCACTACAGGAGTTTAATCCAGTATGAATCTGCAGTGTGTGCAGTGTTTAGTCTGACAGCAATAATCACTACAGGAGTTCAATCCAGTATGAATCTGCAGTGTTTGTAGTGTTTACAGTCCAATAGTAATAAACATGGAGTGATTTTAATCCAGTATGAATCTGCAGTGTGTGTAGTGTTTACAGTCCAATAGTAATAAACGTGGAGTGATTTTAATCCAGTATGAATCTGCAGTGTGTGTAGTGTTTACAGTCTGACAGCAACGATTATTACAGAAGTTTTATCCAGTATGAATCTGCAGTGTATCTCAAACCAACGGACTAAAGAAAACTTTAGAAAGACTAATGGAGGAAGTCCAGACGGGACAGTTAGAGAAGTGTGAGTGTACCTGGGTGGGCAGTGGTTAAGGTTGCACGGCCGTGGACGGGACGCTGGTCGAGGTCGGTTCTGGCAGGACGACGGTTGTGTTTCCTGACCATCAGCACCGACACAGCGAGTCTTTCTGACCTGAGATCCTCTGTTCCCACAGCTCGCACTGCACACACTCCACTCTCCCAAACGCCACTCGAACTCTGCACACACAACAACTGCAGCTGGAGTATTACTGATACACAGTGCTGTGAAAAAGTATTTGCACCCCTCCCGGGTTCTGCTACCTGTCACATTTAAAAGCCTAACTAAAAATACACTATATGGTCAAAAGTATTGGGACACTTGCTCATTCATTGATTCTTCTGAAATCAAGGGTTTTATAAAGAGCTGATCCTGCTTTTGTTAGAGTCACTGTCTCTACTGTTGCTGTGAGGATTTGATTGCATTCAGTCACAAGATTGTTTGTGAGGTCAGGATGCTGGATGATCAACATCCCACTTCATCCCAAAAGCTCCCTCTAGCCCATGATGAGGCATGAGGTATGGTGCCAAGGCTGATGTTTATCTGCTTCGGAGAGTCCTATTCTATTGGCAATACTTCTCTACAGGGACTAGACAAGCTGTGTGTGTGTGTGCATTTGCACATATGTGAATGCATTCATTAGAAGGGGTGTCCACAAACATCTGGACATATAGTGTACTTCATAAAGAGGTAAGCAACTGGGAAGACTCTTATTAGTATCCAGGCAACAGAACCCTGGTGTTATCCACTACACTACATAAGGGCCCATGCGTGGACTGGGCTTTGAATGTGGACTATAGGCCATTAAGACAAAAATCTGCATACACACACACACACACACACACACACACACACACACACACACTGACCTTGTGAGAGAATGTGAATCCAGGCAGAAACCAGCTGGTCGTTGGTGTACGTTTGGCAACCGTAGCGTCCATCAAACCTGCCGCTCAGCGTGTTTATCTCCAGCACGCGCCCGCTGACCAGTGTGCGGTACCGCAGCCCTGCCCCCTGCTTCAGAGTTTGGTTCTGAAATGTCCACTTGATGGGCCTTCTGTGACTGGAGACGACGGGACAGCCTAGGGAGGTAAAACGAGGGGGGGTGGGTGGTGGAGAGCATAGGGGTCACCATCAGCCCAGAAATCACAGTGACACTTTATTTTGAGGGGTCCACTGAGAGGCGTTCTACCTATCCTGAGAATATCCCCCTGCGTGACGGTGATGATAGTGCCAATCCGAGAGGCCATCACCACTCGCTTCCTGTTCAGCTCCTTCTGCTCCGCCCCTGCCGAGCCAACAATCACATGTAAACAGCCAATAGACAACCTGTTGATTTTAATGGTCGGCTAAGTACCAAAAATGCCACAAATTCTTAAATCGACACATTAATGGAACATTTCGGTGATTGATCACTGATCAGTGATCAATTCAGCACAGACTATTTATTGTGGTTCTAATTATGACTTAATATAATGATGCCAAACCGTCATCTGGGAGTGGTGAGGGGGTCAATAGGTGCAACTCACCGGTCACGTGTATCAAGCTGGACGATGCTGCTTTGCCGATGGGGTTTGCAGCCACACACGTGTAGGTACCGTCGTCCTGCAGTGTGAGGTTTTGGAGCAGCAAGGAGGCATTTGGAAGCTGGATGGCGCTGGAGCTCAGAGAACCTTCCAAGCGGTGCCAACTCACCGACGGCTGAGGAACACCTGATCACACACCAAAAATCTGGCTGTAATTTTGGAAGAAGCTTTGGAGGAGCAGGTGTCCATAAACTTTTGGCAAATTATATTTAAACTTTTAGACTTATTTAAAGTTAAAAAAGATGATTATATACTGCTTCTATCATTATCATATGGTGTCCATGATGTATCTGACTACAATCAATACTAACATCCCTAAATCAATCACCATCCTCAGATCAATCAACTCTAAACAAACACACCCCAAAACACATCATCATAGGTTCTCCTATAAAGACTAAAGAATAAAGTTGTATAGAATATAACTGAACCAAACTTAATCAAGTCCAATAAAACGAATATTAGCTGTATTTCCAAGATCTCCGAAGATGTCAGGAGTCAAACGTCAGCTTCATAGCTGATCGTCGTATCGAGAGACATGATTGGTGGGGCACAGCAGTGAGAGGTCTGCGCACTGCCACGAATTATTCCTACAAATGGGTATAATGAATGCAAATTGCCCGGCTGCAGTCCGCTCCCACGGGACGCTCCTGTCTGCTGTAATGAGGAGCACATGGCCTGCAGTCTCTGCTTTATGGCCTACTATTTTACAGCATGGAGACATTAGGACTGACATATTGCTGAGTAGCAGTGGATATGTGCCTGGAGGGTTTGGTGGGAGGGGGGGGGTGCGGGGGGGTGCAGGCAGGGCAAAGACACGAGGCCGGGCGACAGGTGAGACGTTAGCCCACATGCTAAAACTTCAGTATGGTCATTAAGCCACAACTGAATTCAGAGCTGGCACTGAAATAAGAGATTTCAGCTCTTAACCACTAGGGGGTGCTATTGTAACACCGACAGTATCGACACTGAGAGAGGAAAAAACTCGACCCTTTATGACAACAAATACAGTCAAAGGCTTGTAACCCTAAGCAAGGGTTCTAGACAGCAATAAAGAGGGTTCTTTTACTCTTTGTGGGGATATGTAGATGTTTATATAACCTGATTAGCATTAACCTGTTTAAGTGGCCATGGGATCAGTATCGGACTATACTCAGTATTAAGGTACACAGATCAGATTGATATTAGCCAATAGTCAGCATTAAGGTACTCGGATTGGATCGGTACTGCCCGATATTTAGCATTAAGGTATTTGGATCGGATCGGTACTGGCCGATATTTAGCATTAAGGTATTCAGATCGGATCGATATCAGCCAAAACTCAGCATTAGGATACTCAAATCAGACCTGTATTGACCACTACTCAGCATTAAGGTACTTAGATCGGATCTGTATTGGCCACTACTCCGCATTAAGGTACTCAGATCGGATCTGTATTGGCCACTACTCCGCATTAAGGTACTCAGATCGGATCAATATCAGCCGATAGTCAGCATTAAGGTATTCGGATCGGATCAATATCAGCCAATACTCAGCATTACGGTACTTGGATCGAATTGATATCAGTCAAAACACAGCATTAAGGTACTTGGATCGGATCGATGTCAGCTAATACTCAGCATTAAGGTACTCAAATTGGTATTGGCCACTACTCCGCATTAAGGTACTCGGATCGGATCGATATCAGCCAATACTCAGCATTACGGTACTTGGATCGGATCGGTATCAGCCGATACTCAGCATTATGGTACTTAGATCGGTTTGATATCAGTGAAAACACAGTATTAAGGTACTCAGATCTTTTGGGATCAGCCGATACTCAGCATTAAGGTACTCAAATCAGATTGATATTGGCCGATATTCAGCATTAAGGTTCTCGGATCTGATCGATACCAGCCAGGCCTCAAAACAGATCAGTATCGACGATACTCAGTATTAAGGTATTTGAATCGCATTGGTATTGGCTAATAATCACTATTAATGTACTCAGGTCGGATCAGAGCCAAAAAAATGTAAAAAACTGGATGGGACCATCCCTAATAATTATGTGATTAAACAGTGAAGAAAACTGACAGTAATAACTGAAGACTTCTAAAGGTTAAAGGTCAAAAACCCTTTATTTTTTTTATTTAACCCCCAAACATTAAGCTGTTGTGAGAACAGTGACGGGGGTAATTGATTATATCGTTATTTTTAAACAGAACAGCAAAATAACCATAATCCTCCGCTCTACAGACCCTCACCTGGACTCCAAAGCAATAAAGAATCATGACAAAGGTACGATCACAGGATTCGGCCCCCACAAAACATTATTGTTCAATCAAACAGCAGGAGCTCCGCTCGGCTACAGTAGATTAGCCTCAGTAAATGATGAGGAACGGGTGTAAATCCTGTAGAAGAGGGCCGCCTGTTGACTTTACACTCCGTTTCTCCCCAATTAGCCGAGTCCTTCTCCGCTGCCACACTCTGGCCTGTGGACGGCAGCTATGGAGCATGAGGCACGTAAACAAACGCTACGCTACATCGTCTCACTCAAACAACGCATCCGCGGTGTGTATAGAGTGTGTGATGGGGAGCAGGGCAGGCCCTTGCTGTTTTTGGAGTGATGAGAATAAGTAACCCTGGAATGCAGAAGAAAACCACCACTTTGGCACAAGGACGTTACAACTGGCCCTCACGCTGTTCCTGAAGACCTACACTGTTCCTGAAGATCTACACTGTTCCTGAAGATCTACACTGTTCCTGAAGACCTACACTGTTCCTGAAGATCTACACTGTTCCTGAAGACCTACACTGTTCCTGAAGATCTACACTGTTCCTGAAGATCTACACTGTTCCTGAAGATCTACACTGTTCTGGACTTTACAGTAATTCTCTATTGAGCAAGACCAGCAGAGAAGGGTCTTAAAAAAGTCTACACTCGCTGTCCCTGTGCTTCCACTCACCGGCCACTTTATTGGAAACACCTAGTTCATGCTTCCACTTACTGGCCACTTTATTAGAAACACCCACCCTGTGCTTTCCCTCACTGGCCACTTTATTAGAAACACCCAGCTTGTGCTTTCCTTCACTGGACACTTTATTAGAAACACCCACTTCATGCATCCACGTACTGGCCACTTTATCAGAAACACCCACCTCATGCTTTCCTTCGCAGGCCACTTTATTAGAAACGCCCACTTCATACATCCACTTACTGGCCACTTTATCCGAAACACCCACCTCGTGCTTTCCTTCACTGGCCACTTTATTAGAAACACCTACCTTGTGTCAAGGCAGGTATGTGTGTGCATCTCACCGACCTGTCACAGAGCAGTCCAGGGTGAGGTTGGCACCCAAACGAGCACTGATTCTGCCCCCTACTGGCACTCTCAGACTGGCACTCCGGAGATCAGACATGTTCCTCGAGGAGGCTGAGATGACTGGAGGTTCTGTAGAAAAAAAGGTCACGCTTACGTGAAATGATGATCAGAAACTGATCTTTCAGTAGAAATAGTAATGAACTGTACCTACGCTATATGGACAAAAGTATTGGGACACCTGCACATTCATGGTTTCTTCTGAAATCAATTAAAAAAAAAAAGAGTTTCTCCTGCTTTTGTTGGAGTAACTGTCTCTGCTGTTCAGAGAAGAAGACTTTCTACTAGATTTTGGAGGAGGAGCATTGCTGTGAGGATTTGAGGAGGTCAAGATGTTGGGTGATCACCACCTCACCTTATCATTCCCAACTCCCAAACCCATCCTAAAAGTACTGGGTGGAGCTCCAACACCATCATTCCAGAGAACACAGCTCTTCCACTGCTCCACAGCTCCTCAATGCTGGGGGGCTTTATACCCCTCTAGCCCACGCCTGGCATTAGGCAGCATGGAGCCAATAGGGTCATGATGTTGATCTGCTCCAGAGAGTCCTATTCTATTGGCAGTACTTCTTCTCTACAGGGACTAGACAAGCTGTGTGTGTGTGCATTTGCACATCTGTGTCAGCAATGGGTGCAACTTAACATTAGAAGGGGTGTCCACAAACATTTGGACATATGGTGAATATGGCTCGCAAAAGACCTTGTATCTCCAATTTTGACCTTTTCATTTTTCTCCATTATGTGAATCTGATAGTCGTTCTTTACATTGTATCAGAATTCCATGATGAACGGACTAATAGAAATGCTCCAAAATGACTCGGGGTGAAATCTTTTCACATTGACTTCCATTGAACGTTCAGAAGGTTTTGTCCTCCTTCTGTAAAGCTGCCAGTGATGCTGATATCTGAGTGAATCAGGATTTGAACTGAGCTGAACTTGAGCGAGTCACTCACCGGCCAACAGCACTCGTGTGGATTCAGAATCCGATCCCATCTCGTTGCTGGCCGTGCACCTGTAGACCCCAGCATCTCTGGCGCCGGGGTCGGAGATGAGCAGTCCCCCAGAGCCGTCCCACGATCCCCTGAGATGAGACACAAGCAAGAAGAGACCCCCAGTTAGCTGCAGAATCCGGTGTCATAACACATCCTGTGTCCAGGGGGGTATGATGTATTCAGGGGGTAGGATGTGTCCAGGGGGGTATGATGTGTCTGGGGGGATAGGATGTGTCCAGGAGGGGTAGGATGTGTCCAGGGGGGTAATATGTGTCCAGGGGGGGTAATATGTGTCCGGGGGTAGGATGTGTCTGGGGGGATAGGATGTGTCCAGAAGGGATAGAATGTGTCCAGGGGGGTATGATGTATCCAGGGGGTAGGATGTATCCAGGGGGTAGGATGTGTACCCCCCTGTGTCCAGGGGGGTATGATGTGTCCAGGGGGGTAGGATGTGTCCAGGGGGGTAGGATGTGTCTGGGGGGTAGGATGTGTCCAGGGGGGTAGGATGTGTCCAGCGGGGTAGGATGTGTCTGGGGGGTAGGATGTGTCCAGGGGGGTAGGATGTGTCCAGGGTGACAGAATGTGTCCGGGGGGATTGGATGTGTCCGGGGTGATAGGATGTGTCACGACACCGGCTCACTCGATCGGGTTGCTGGAGCTCGATTTCCACTTCCACGCTCGGCACGTTAAACAATTACACCCGGATCCAGTAGAGCCCGGCTGAGGCAGGGTTAGATCAACACTGGAGCACGCCTCGCATCAGAGCGCTGAAATCAGAGCACCCCGGCGCACTTCTCAACCAAAACACACGCCACCATCTGTCCTAATCAAATGTTACACTGCTGGAACAGAGACAGGAATGAAGTGTTAAAATCTCTCATTTCCTGTACACCAATCATAACTCGGCTCCCTCGGCAGCTCCGCTCGTCTACTCCTGCTTGATCCTTCAACGGATCTCCCCTGAGGCGCGAGGAGTCACGGGCTCTGAAGGTGTTTATGGATCTGATTAGAGCTGTTACAGGGCTTTAGACTGCACGTGTTTACAGATTCTGCTAAGATTCGGAGTTTCAGGGCCTACATAAGCGAATCCTAGAGCACGGCGCTATTCTCTTGTCGCTCCCGGCTAGCCTTCTTATCCGCACCACCAGGCCCCTGCAATTGCTTCAGAACCCATTTAAAAACCCTGATGCTGGCCTACAAGGCCAAGAATGGACCAGGCCCTTAATATTTAATGGCAATGGTCAAAAGCCGACCTGGACAAGAGCCCTTCCAGCTTCAAGTACGGCTCGGCTTGATCCGCCATCCGTTAAAATCCATGGAAGACGAGTGTCCAGACCTTTTTCTGTCCTGCAACGAAGTGGAGGAACGAACTTCCCCTGGGAGTCCGAACAGCAGAGTCCAACGCTCGCTGTCCTCAAACCCAGACTGAAGACCCTCCTCTTTTGAGAGTACTTAGACAAAGTGTAGAGTGTGTAGTGAGTATCGTGGTCTCCATACTGACCTCTGTATTTAGCTCAGAGGGATCCTTTAGTCCTAGTTGATACAGGGTTGTGGGTTTGACACTCAAGCTCAGCAAGCTGCCACTGTTGGGCCATTGAGCAAGGCTCTTGACCCTGTCTGCTCTACAGGTGCCGCTGTTAAGGCTGCCCACTACTCCGGGCATGTGTGCTCACTGTGAATGTGTGTGTATCCAACACTGATGGTAAATATGTCCAAAATTCTGCGTGATTATTACCCAGTCAGAACTGTCTGAACCTCCAAAAGCTTCCTCACACAAGTTCTGGCACCTAATGGTGATGAAGACCATGGTGATGTTCTAGCAGAGTTCTGAGAGTCTATTAATGCGGGGGGGGGGGGGGGGGGGCTATTTGCAGGGTGGTGCTATCTGAAGGATGGGTTCTAAAGTTATCTGTTGAGTAACGCTGGTTGTGTGGCTTTACGGAGAGTACTGACAGTGTCCCGACCGGCAAGTTTAAACAGACCTGCTGTTCCATGGCTTACAATACAGCTCCCTGACCCTGAAACACCACGGCTTACATACAGTAGATCTCAATATCAGGGCTGGAAATTCAAGGGCTATTGTCGAGGTGTGTGTGGTAGTGTGTGTGTTGGAGTGTGTGTACTGCACATTTGTACATGGACAGTGTTTCAGTGTGGGAGACGACTAAGAGGTTATTATGCCACAGAGAACCATAAACTACAGATCTCTCTCTCTCTCTCTCTCTCTCTCTCTCTCTCTCCAGCGCTGTATTACTGAGCTCAGCTCTGACGTGGTCGTCACAGTCTTTCCATCTCCATATCCACAGCATTCCATTAACCTCTCTGTACTTCTAACTATCACCTCTCTCTCTCTCTCTCTCTCTCTCTATGTCTCTCTCACACTCACACATATACACACATTTACACACACATTTCCAGGGGCTGATATCAAGGACTTGCTGGAGCCTCTGTAATAGAACCCAGTAGAGTCTGTAGATTATTAACCCCCTAAACTCACAAGGTCACTCCTCTGTTCTTCATTGTTATTATGCAGAACTTACACACTGGTTTCATAACGGAAACAGAACAATTCATAGTGTATACTGAATAATTCATAGTGGAAACTGAATAATTCATAGTAGATACTGAATAATTCATAGTAGATACTAGAAAATTCATAGTGGATACTAAATAATTCATAGTGGATACTAAATAATTTATAGTGGATACTAAATAATTCATAGTAGATACCGAAAAGTTCATGGTGGTTACTAAATAATTCATAGCCGAAACTGAAAAATTCATAGTGTATACCGAATACTTCACAGTAGATACTGAATAATTCATACTGATTACTGAAGAATTCATTACGGAAACCAAATAATTCATAGCCGAAACTGAAAAACTCATAGTGGAAACTAAAAGATTCATAGTAGATACTGAATAATTCATTGTGGTTATAATAAAATATTTCATAGCATAAACTGAATAATCCATAGCCGAAACTTAAACATTCATAGTAGAAACTGAATACCTTATATTAGATACTGAATAATTCATAGCGGAAAACAAATAATTCATAGCAGAAACTGAAAATTTCATCATGGTTACTAAATAATATATAGCAAATACTGAATAATTCATAGTGGACACTGAAAACGTCACAGTAGATACTCAAAAGATCATAGTGGGTAATAAAATAATGCATATTGGTCACTAAAGTCAGTTCATTATGGACACTGAATGGATACTAAACAATGTATAGCACATACTGAATTATGTAAAACAGGCACTGAAAATTCACAGTGGATGCCTAATGATTTAAAATAGATACTGAATACTTTATAGCAGTGACTGAATAATAGATATAGTAGAATCGGAATAATTGACTAAATAATATTTATATTATTTACAACTTAAAAGTTTGCAGCAACTTGTTCCCTTCATCTTCAGGCCGAAAGGAGTGAATCTTGGACCTGCAGGAACAGTCTGTGTCCCACTGAGTGGCTTAACCAGGGTAAGCTGTCTTATGTAAACATGAAACAACAGACAAACCGGCGGTCGGACCTCAGCTGGACTTCATCTTTGAAGGCATCTGGACCTCGGCCGCCATCTTTTTATCCTTTCTCTGTTTTTTTTTTATTAAAGCCTGAAGTGGGTCCGCACAGTTTCTCACTCTTATTACAACATAACTTCATTATCTTCATCTTCTTGTCTTGTCTTGTCCTGTTACCCCATGAGATTGCTCCTCGCTACAGCGACAGTGTCCATTAATGGTGCCTAGAGGGCGCCAGAGGGCGCTCTGCTGGACCACAGCGGTAAAAACAAAGGAAAGGAACTGAATTGGGCTTAAATTAGCTCATACTTGACCCTTTGAAATATGCCTGATCATGATCCACTGATCCATACACGACCGTTGGAGCCTCTAGAGTGGCTAAAAGCCAATGCTAGGCTAACCGGACACAATCTCTTCAGCTAGCTAACGGCACCCTATGCTGACTGTGCACCAAGAAGACCCAGAGAGGACAGAAACATTACCCCATAAGACTCTATTTGTGACTATTTGTGTACTTGTTACCGTTCTAAACTATGGAAAAAAACAAAGGAGTATTGAGTGTACAGCAGTGAGACCCCCAGCGCTGTGGGACAGCCCACAGATTAGAGCCTGGCCCTGCTGAGCTGCTGCTCCGCCGCACAGTGTGTGTTTATTTTACAGACGCTTCATTTCTCCCCTGAGAGCCACATACAGCGACGGGAAGAGGAGAGAAGATAGAGAAACCTGATCCTCACACCAGCGAAGATCTAACCAAGCCACATCTAAAGGTAGTGTTTATCCACCACTCTTAAATCTGAACCCCAGCCTGCCATGTGGAGGGTGGTGTTGGTATCTACTACATACACCCACCCGTACATACATCTCTGACACGACTGCATCAATTTACAAGTCTAGGCTAAGCTTCAAACTAAAAATAAAAGGTCTGAGGTCACCTGAGGTCACCATGCTCAATGCCGAACATGGGCTACAGGGGTATGAAGCCCCCTGCATTGGGCTGTAAGGTTCTCTGAAATGATGGAGCTCCATTCAATACTTCTGGTATTATCTATTTATCTCTAAATATATAAGATAGATAGATATTTATAATATAAGTTTTTTTATCTCTATATATTTTTCTTTATATTTTCCTGTTTTTATGATATTTAGTTTCAAGTTCATATATTAAATGTTTTATTTTCATGTATTATTTTTATGTACAAATTTCTTAACTCTAAATATTTTTAATTTCATATATTTTATGAATGTTTTTATCTCTATTTTTATTAGTATTTTTTATGTTGTTTTATGTATATATTTGTTTACTATTTGTTTCCTATATTTTATCTCTGTATTTTTTTGATCTCTATAGATTTTTCATTGCATGTTCCTGTTATTATGTTATTTTACATATTTCATATGTTTATATATTTCATTTTCATGGTTTGTCATATTTCATATTTCCTATATATATACTGTACCATGTATGACAATGACAATTTGATTTGATTTAATAAGAGCAGGTGTCCACAAACTTTTTGGTCATATAGCGTATTTACACATTTGAATCAGGTCAGTTTAACATATCATTTTTATCAGTACGTCCATCTCGTCCTCCGGCTCTGTGCTTCTTTACTGTTTTCTTTACTGACTGAAGGAGGGTAATAAAGACAAACTCTCGTGCCCCCACTGAGTCGTCCACATCTCTGATTGGCAGGCAGTTTAATTGGCAGGGCAGCAATAGCGCACTGATCAGTTCCATGTGGAAGGCCTTATGAGACGACACGGGCGAGATGAAAGGAGAAGAAAGTGCAGAAAAAATACAACCCCCCCCCCTCCAAAAAAAACACCGTCCGGCTCGCCGTGATTGGGAGAGAGATGGTTATTCATCGTCACGCTGATCCGTAATGACAGTGTAATATTCTAAAGAGAACTTAAAAGGCTCGGTACACACGTGTGTGTGGGCTTTGTTCGACACCGGGCCTTATGTTAAATAAAGTAGCTGCCATACCGCGAGATCTAACAGATCTGTGTGGCGTGACAGTGGTCAGATATCAGTGCAGGCCCGATTAAATTAAACTGGATCTGAAAAGAACGTTTTCTGGAGTCGGCTGGAAAATGCGGAATGTCTGCGGCGGAGCAAGGTGCCTCGCTAAATCCCTGATTCCTGTTCCTCTAAGAGAGGAATTATCTAGTCTAAATATTACTCCACAAAGCTGGAATGTATTTGGAGTCACTGTGTTGGCACTTGAGAATGGCGGGGGAGCTGTGTTATATTTGGCTGAGCGGTCCAACTGGGCTGCATAACCTGACCAGTCTGACCAGCAGCGCTGTGATGACAGCTATAGTTACCCTGCTGCAGTGCGTAATACAGGCTGTTCTGACAGCCACTACAAAGCAGGGGTCAAAATAACCAGCAACATTTGCTTTTACCTCTAAAACTCAGTGAGAGTGTCTACCCGTAATTTACTCTATATAACATTAGAATAAACCCACATATTCATAAAGCCAGTGGTCAGTGAAAGTGTTTACTTGTAAAACTATATATAATAGTAAAATTAACCCAGCTAAACATAAAGTCAGAGGTCAGTGAGAGTGTCTACCTGTAACTAACTATGTATAACATTAGAATAAACCCAAATAAACATAAAGTCAGTGGTCAGTGAGAGTGTCTACCTGTAATTAACTCTGTATAACATTAGAATAAACCCAAATAAACATAAAGTCAGTGGTCAGTGAGAGTGTCTACCTGTAATTAACTCTATATAACATTAGAATAAACCCAAATAAACATAAAGTCAGTGGTCAGTGAGAGTGTCTACCTGTAATTAACTCTGTATAACATTAGAATAAACCCAAATAAACATAAAGTCTGTGGTCAGTGAGAGTGTCTACCTGTAACTAACTCTATAAAACATTAGAATAAACCCAAATAAACATAAAGTCAGTGGTCAGCAAGTGTGTCTACCTGTAAAACTCTATATAACATTAGAATAAACCCAAATAAACATAAAGTCAGTGGTCAGTGAGAGTGTCTACCTGTAATTAACTCTATATAACATTAGAATAAACCCAAATAAACATAAAGTCAGTGGTCAGTGAGAGTGTCTACCTGTAAAACTTTATATAATATTACAAATAATCCCAAATAAATAACCTCTACACATAGGTTCCCTAAAACCCTGTAAAAGCCTGTAAAACAGCAGCGTGGAGCTGCATTTACAGTGTTTCTGGCTCTCTCCAGTCCTGCTGCGCCTCCCCGATGAGACATCGAGGAGAGGTCGGGCCGCTGTTTGCACAGCCATGTCTCACTCAGGTCCTGTAGCACCCCGCCAGGAAGACGGGCAGACAATGTTTGGCGACTGTCTGGGTGGAGGCTGCCCTAAAGGCCCCGGACTGCACAAAGCTGAATTACTAAGTCAATGTTTTCGGTGAGTGTATTTAATAGTCAACAGTAGAGCGTAGCACACCAGACCACAATGCGACCCCAGAGAGAGGCGGAGGAGGACAGCCAGCATATTTGACCTGAACTGACCACATTACGTGAGAATTTAGGAGGTGAATGTTTGAGTAGGTTGGTGTTGGTGATTAAAACATGCTGGAAAGCACAACTTGCTCAATACAGACCAGCTATTTTGGAAGCAAAAGCACACTTTTGCGCCCCACCGAGAGGCAAAGGGGGGGGGGGGGGGGTCTGATATTAATCCTGGCTCTTTAGTACGGTAGCTTTGCCCTGGAGTAACTGGATTACAGGTAGATGTACTGGACCTCTGGGTGTTACTGAGTACATCCCTGGGTGTTCTGGAGTCTGAGGCCACCCCAGTTTTTAGATTTTTAGCCAATTACCCAACCCACTCGTTAGTACTCTCCCATTAGTAACGCTCCTGACACTGGGAGAGTGAGGACTGACACATGCCCTCTCCAACGCAAGTGCAACCAGCCTCCACCTCTTATTTTTCCAACTGCTGCTGATGCAACGTCACCGGGCAACCAACGCCGCCCTCGGAGGAAAAGTAGGTACCAGGTACCCAGCTTGATGCATCGGCTAGCAGACGTCCATGCCAGCCAAATGTGGTTTCATGGCAGCATGATCCAGGATTCGACCCACCTAACCTCAGGTCATAGTCCACTCGGAGCCCCCAACGACTTTTTTTTTAAGGTGGTTAAAAGCATCCCCTTATGGCATGTAGATCCAGAGATCTTTCTAGGACCACAACCTGAAGACCAGATATGTTGTAAGCTCAGGGAAGGACTGACCAGCAGTATCCTTAGTGGGCCACTCTCTCTAATCTATATGGTCAATTGAGTAAGCTTACCTGTCTCTTAGAGGCAGTCCATCTTTGGTCCAGGATACAACCGGTGGAGGGATCCCCTGAGCTGAACACAGAAGCGTCAGACTGTGGGTAGCGTTGGTCATGTA
>NC_132894.1:35440307-35477807 GCF_030463535.1 Salminus brasiliensis
TGATATTAATGACATTTTCTTTTATAGTTTCACCATCGTTATCTTATTAACTGTATAAGTAGATATTTTCAGTCAATATGATCATAAGACATCAGTAGAGGGTTCTAGATTATACAGAAAAGCAGTAAAAAGGATGAAAACATAAGAGAACCCTTTGGAATGACCTGGATTTCTTCACTCAGCTGCTTGCTAAATAAATATTTTACATTTCATATTATATTTATTATGTGTTTATTTCTGTTTATTCCAACATCAGCCTATTTCTGCCCATGTTCCCGTTTCCCAAAGGCCATCATCTTGCCCGGGAGAGAGAGCGAGTGTTCAGTGTGATGCTCGCTCAACCATTCTGAAATACCCTCGGCTTTGAGATGATCTCTGTTGAGTGTATGTATGGTATAAACTCTGCAGTGCTGTGATGAAAGGTACCTGCTGCCACTCCTCTGCCTCCCAGGCTGGCGGGCAGTGGTGCTGGTTGCAGGCCTGTAGCTCCGGGGGTCGGCTCTCTCTGCACTCTGACCACTCCACTGGCTCAGTGAGGTTACCCCCCACAGACCTCATGCACCACACACTGCGGGTCTGCAGCCCAACTCCACATGACTCCGAGCACTGAGACCAGTCGCTTACATCCCACCTGAAACACAGACAAATACAGAAGTCTGTCGGTTCGAAGGACACAGAAGCGGCCTTGTCGCTGAATGCAATCAAATCCTCACAACAATGCTCCTTTAAAGTCTAGTAGAAAGCCTTTGTCTCTGGACAGTAGAGACAGTTACTCCAACAAAAGCAGGATCAGCCTTGATTTCAGGAGAAACAATGACTGTGCAGGTGTCCCAATACTTTTGTCCATATAGTGGATATACACACTTTCCACTGTGCACTGGATGTTTGGAACAATTCATAATGACAGCACACATGTGCACATGTACACACACCAGGGAATGGAGTAGTGAATGGGAAAAGCACACACACACACACACACACACACACACACGCACATACACACAGTGGAGGAGCGAGAGCAGACTGGTGACCTTTTTACGAGAGTGTTGTTTATGAAGCTGAGCTGCAATGCAGATGGTACATGACTCTTTATCAGCCTTAACACACACACAAACACACACACAGAGTCCAATTCAGTCTGTCCAATAAATAAATAAACAACAATAAACAACATAATAAACACAGATGCGCTCCTGTACCCACATACACACCTATACAAACCAATGCACACACACACACAGATGTCCTCCACTTGAACCTCTCCAAGGAAGCTCTGCAAAATCTAAATATGCAAAAACAATTGTGCGAACACACACACACACACACACACACACACACACACACACAATAAACAGAGCAGGTCTGCTGTGGGTGATATGTGGGCTCCATAACAGCACCTCTGCACAAAACACAGGCCTCCACACAGACACACACACACACACACACACACACACACACACTCACTCACACACACACATGGCAAAGCGAGGGTCCTCATACATTTAGAATACAATTTGCGGGGTTCATCAATTTACGTACGCAGAGCTACGACTCTTCTAAAGCATAAAGAATTTAAAGAATAACCTTTGAACATTTAGCCTGATAGTAACCCTAAAACTAATCCCAACCATGAACCTAATCCCAACCACACTGTAATAATACTTACCCCCAACCTCAGCCACACTAACCCTAAACCCTATCCTAACTATACTAATCCCTAACTTTAATCCTAATCATACTCATCCCTTAAACTTTACCATATTACCCTAAACCATATGAACCCCTTAATCTAATCCTAATAATACTTATCTGCTAAAACTTACCATACTGACTATACTAATCCCTAACTTTCATCCTAATCATACTCATCCCTTAAGACATACTACACTAACCCTAAACCATATAAACCCCTTAATCTAATCCTAGTACTTATCCCCTATGACTTACCATACTAACACTAAACCTAACCCTAACTATACTAATCCCTACATTTAATCCTTATCATACTTAGTTTCTAAGCCTTACCGCACTAACCTTGAACCTTATCCTAACCATACTAACCCCTAAGTCTAATATACTTACCCCTAAGCCTTACCACACTAACCCTAAACCTAACCCTACTAATCCCTAAATCTAATCCTAAACATACTTATCCTCTAAGCTTTACCATACCAACCCTAAACCTAACCCTAACCATACTAATCCCTAAATCTAATCATATCCCCTAAGCCTTAGCATACTAACCCTAAACCTTATCCTAACCATACTAACCCCTAAATCTAATCATACTCATCCCCTAAATCTTACCATAACCTTACTAACCCCTAAATCTAATCATACTCATCCCCTAAATCTTACCATAACCTTACTAACCCCTAAATCTAATCGTAATCATATTCATCCTTACCACACTAGCTCTAAACCTAACCCTAACCTTACTAACCCCTAAATCTAATCATACTCATCCCCTAAATCTTATCATAACCTTACTAACCCCTAAATCTAATCCTAATCATATTTATCCACTACGTCTTACCACACTAGCTCTAAACCTTATCTATACCATACTATCCCCTAAATCTAATCATACTCATCCCCTAAGCCTTATCCTAACTGTACTAAATTTAACCCTAACCATACAGTCCCAAGACTAACCTCAGACATGCTACTGAATTTGCTCCCCTGTAGAGGCAGGGCTGCCTCTAGAAGCGTATACTGATGATATTGAACGTCCAAATGAAGGATTACACCCGAAGGGATTGGATAAGGCCTACGCTGTGCTGTGACTCTTTTAAAGCAAATCACGAAAGCAGAACAATCCAAGTCCACAATTCCAATCTAGTCTGATTTTACTCCCATCCATATTCATCACACTAACACAAAACAAGCCACAGCCTTTTTGAAGCTCACAATCCCCGGCCTGTCAATCAAGCATCCACGAATACAATGGAAACTGTGATTGCGCCGCAGCTAAGCACGCATTCCGCCTCTCAAAGCAATGACAGATAATGAGGGCTATAAAACACGAGGTAACATGATGAAACCTTCTCTGGAACTCATAAAATATTCTAATAATCTGAGTCGGCGCAAAAAACACTGCACATGAAAGGTACTGTCGATGGGACGCTCGTTTCTAAATCAGCGTCGCTCAACGTTCGTTCCATAAAGCGCCGCTCCGAGAAAGCCAGCTGTCCTGCTGACATTGGCAACAGGTCAGACGCTGGAAAAACAAAACATTATTTCCAACTAGACGGCCTTATTTTGACAGCGGCCTGACAAGCTATTTAGATTCAATCTGGATTTCGGTCCTTGAACGCAGTCCAGGCCCGCTTGTCCGGATCTGGCTGACGAGCCAAGGCGCAGCGCTTGTTTGTTGAGGAACTGATTCATGTTGCTCTTAGTTTTGCTATATGAACTGATTTCTCAGACATCTGTCACTTCTGGTACATTCTTTACAAAGCTTCCACTGGCCACTTTATCAGAAACCTATTTTGTGCTTCCACTCACTGGCCACTTTATTAGAAACACCTATCTTGTGCTTCCACTCACTGGCCACTTTATTAGAAACACCTATCTTGTGTTTCCACTCACTGGCCACTTTATTAGAAACACCTATCTTGTGCTTCCACTCACTGGCCACTTTATTAGAAACACCTATCTTGTGTTTCCACTCACTGGCCACTTTATTAGAAACACCTATCTTGTGCTTCCACTCACTGGCCACTTTATTACAAACCCCTATCTAGTGTCTCCAGATTCCCCACATCTCAATCTGACCAAGCATCTGTGGGATGTGCTGGAACAAGTTAAATATGTGGACGCCTATGGAAGGTTTCACCAAGGGTTGCCACCCGCCTCTGAGGGGGTGCTTTCCAGCCACTGTGTACGTAGCTGCTAATTAAATTCAAACCCTAAGTCCAAAGCCAAGTCTTGTGGAATTCTTTATGCAATTCCAGGAGGCGTCAGGCATATCCCTGAGTCTCAAGGCCAGCGGTTCCACCACCTTCCAAATTCCAATTTAACCCCTGGTTATAGCTGATCTAATACATCATCAAACCACAGACACATGTCGAGGTCTCGCTTCAGTGTGGTGAGAAAAGCCTGCTTCTTCCATGCACGTCCGATTTGCTCCATGTACGGCAGCAAGGAAACCTGAGCCTACCAGTTCCAGATGTCATTCCAGGACAAAGGAGAGCCGAACGGAGACTACTATAACTGCCTCCTCGTCTCAGCATGCGCTGCTTTATTGGTCTAGAGAAAGCCACCTACGCCAAAGCTTCATCAGAAGGCTGAGAAGCAGCGGTGGAGGGTAATTCGCTCAGCATTCTCAGGACAAGCATTTAAGATTTTGGTGGGTTTGACCTTTGTTGACCTTTCATTTTAGTATTTTAGTGAGAAAGGGCTTCCAGTTTGAGTGAACGTGGGCGCCTTTAGCTGCCCCTGCTCTCCGATTATTCATTTATTTTATTTATGAGCTGTGATTTCTGAGATCTGGCTAATGCTACAGCTTGGTCTCTTCAACCCAGTCTTCTACCATAACGACTAAACTCTGTGTTTTCAGAGTGTGTTTTGACTGAATTACCTGTACGTGAATTGCTCTGCTCCCAGACGCTACCTGCTACCTCCTAACCTCCTACTCTTCCACATTTAGGGCATTTAGCTGATGCTCTTCTCCAGAGCGACTTCGCTGTTTACTGAAGAAGAACCTCAGCTAGCTTAAATAGACTAAAAATTCAAAGATCCTCTAATCTTAGACTCTACTAAACACAAGTCAATATGGAGACCATAATACTCTTCTCTTCGCCTGAGTACTCTCAGAAGCGGAGGGTCTTCAGTCTTGGTTTGAGGACAGTGAGCGTTGGACTCTGCTGTTCGGACACCCAGGGGAAGTTCGTTCCACCACTTCGGTGCAGAAAAGAAAAGCCTGGACGCTCATCTTTCGTGGATTTTGAAGGATGGCGGCTCGAACCAAGCTGTGCTTGAAGGGCTCTCAGTGCAGATTGGCTTTTGGCCATCACCATCAAGTACAGGAATAATGCCTTGAGTGTAAGGTTTGTCCTTGTTTGGGCTGTACTGTCCAATGTATTTCAACCATCGGCGACCTCACACCAGTATTCGTCTGCTCAAGCTGCGGTTCCATCTGCCCCATATGGCACCGGTACTCCACATCCACCCAGACACCGCTCTGCCTTTTCAGTGCAGATACATCCACCGTGGGTCCCAACGGAACTTCCACATTGATGACCAGACGGTCATAAACACCATCTGCTCTTAAACTCTTTGCCTTTGGAGTAATTCTGGCAGGAAAGGTAGGGCAGCAGGTAGAACCTGCTTTTGGTTCATTAATGGTCAAATTTTTAATAAACCATAAAATGTTAAAAATCCATAAAATTTCATTTTTGCAAACGTTTATAAAAAATTTGACCAATAATTAACCAAAAGCAGGTTCTACTATTCAACTAGTGAGTCAATTGTATGGGTAGCCCAACTGAGAACCGGAAAGTTTTGACCATGGGTTCCATGTAAGCCCCACCTATGGATGTCCACCAGGGTACCAGGAGTTAAACATGGGCCCCATCCAATGACAACAGAGCTAACTGATGAGTCAGATCTTTCAGTACTTGCAATGCACCCACAGCTAACTAACAACACAGAACTGTACTGATTTACCACACTGTTACAGCGCCCCCCTCAGTCTGGTACAGTTTACCCCATTTGTACTCGCTCGGTTGGAAAGAAATTTGCATATTTATGTATATATTTTTTCCTGCGCTCTTCAGGCTGCCCAACCAAAGCACCGGAGAAAGCTGCCGCCAGCCTACAGAGCAGAAATCCAGGAAGGGGTAAAAAGTTTAATTAGAGTTCGTCCACTTGGACAAGGGCATGCGGCGATGTGCCAAGAGCGGACGCCACAGGTATTTCCTGAAAACGGGCTGCTGGAGCCATTTCACGGATCATAGCAGGGCCAGGGACTGCGCTGGAGGACACCGAACATCAAAGAAGATGAATTAACGTCATTTCCTCCGGCCGGCTCCCTCGCCATCGTGATGTTTATTCATAGCGGTTCGCTCTCGACGTCATTCTCAACAGAGCAGCCTGAGCTTTGACTCATGATTGAGTCCAACATTGTCTTAATCCATCAAAGCCAGGGATGAGGTCATTTTCTAATGTTCTGACCGGTCCAGTCGTGGTCTGAATTGAAGCTGAGCTGAACATAAACATGAGGAACATGAGGTGCTGGAACCACCTGTTTTCTTCCTCACTAATTCTGCATTTTCCAGTGGTGGGTTAGTCGATCTTATCAGGGACGCTTGGCTTGCGATACGTGTGTGTGTGTGTGTGTGTGTGTGTATGACGTGGTCAGGTGGACTAAGGCCCTGCCACGATGATCTGAGGATCGTATCCTTTGACGAATCCTAGGTAATGCCATCGGCGGCCGGAGTCAGAGAGAGCACAGCTGGCCTTGCTCTCTCAGGAATGGCTTGATGGCACATCCTCCCTACATTGGTCAGCACAGACGTCTGGTAGATGCCGTACTGAATCTGGGGAGCCGTGCTTTTCTCTGAGCAGGTTGGCAAAAAAAAGAGGGGGTCGCTGGCTTCACATGTGCCGGTGGAGGCGTGTCCTAGTCTTCACCCTTCACCCTGTTGGGGTATTGCTAGGGATAGGGGGAGTCCACATGAACAGGGACTGTTTCAACTTTAGAATTGGGTTAAAATTATGAATAAATTATAGAAAAAAATGATGTGAAGACCCCCGCAAGAGTGTATGAGGGTCTCATGTGCAGATTGTACACTTTAGCGAAGCCGAGGTCCTTCATGCCGTTGGTGCAAGCGACTTTTTTTTTTTTTTAAGAAACCTTCAGAGAAAGAACGCTTTCATCAGCTTCTCATTAAGTCGGATCCGTCCAGGCCTGGGTAATCGAGGCGATGAGAGCAGTCAGTGTATTTCCGGTTCTCAGTCTGACTCACGAAGACACCCTGCCAGAATTCGGAAGAAAGTGCAGCACCAAGCTTTCTATTTGGCCCTCGGCTCAATGGAAGCACGGCAAGATCCAGTCCGCCTTTCTTTATCCTCAGTACGATCCAGATGTGAACTGTGGCCCTCGTCTTTGGAGACAAGTTCCAGGTTCCTGCATCACCGTCTCGGCCCGAAAGATCCAGTAACTCTGCCACCTGGACTGACTCACCACTACTGAACAGATGTTTAGCAGCTGAAGCTAGTAGGGATGCAATGAAATGCTATAGAAATTATTGGCTCGGTTTACATGGTAAGAGTTGTGTATTATTTAAATCTTATCTTGGTGGCGTAATAGAGCCACCAGATCAACTTCAGCGCACAGTGAGAGCTAGCCAGGCTAAAGTACATCTTCCAAACATGGTGGAGGTAGTTTCATACGCTGCTACTGTAACTGTAACTAAGGCTCATTGTAGTCTAAATCAACCTTGATGAACATACATTGTGGAAGAAGTTCATGATGAATGGACCAATAGAAATGCTTCAGAATTCCACTGATTTCCATTAAAAGACAAGGTTGCTTTTTTTCTGTAAGGTTGCCATAGAAACCAGCTTATTTCATGATGATGAAATACAGTAAAATGCTGCAGTGAGGTCTCACCTGGCAGGACAAGGCTGGGGGTTGCAGATGCGGACCATGGCAGGGGGTCTCCTCGACTCATCACAGAAAAAATCCTCCACCACCTCTTGCCTCCCCACTCGAACACACCGGACCACAGCCGCCTGCCTCCCTGCAGAGAGAAACAGCACAGTAGAGCTCAGAACACGTCTCAGTGATGAAGTGTGGGTCTACAGTGGTGGTCTGATGTTTATACACACTCATCATAGAACAGTTATGCGGCGGCAAGTCTGAGCTTTAGGTCATTTCTTCAACCCTTTAAACCTTGAAGACCTGTATGTCGGCCCCTCAGCTCCTCACCCTTAAGCAAAACAAATACTTGATACTAAATAATTAACAGTGGATACTAAATAATACAAAGTGGATACTGAAAATTCATATTGAACAATGAACCATTTACAGTGGATACTGAATAATTAACATTGGATACTGAATAATTTATAGTAGATACTGAATAATTCATAGTAGATACTAAGTAATTCATAGTAGATACCGAGTAATTCATAGTAGATACTGAATAATTAATAGTGAATACTGAATAATTCAAATTAGAGAATTCATAGTAGATACTGAGTAATTCATGGTAGATCAATTCCAATTCATATTGGATACTGAGTAATTCATAATGGATACTGAATAATTCATAGTGGATACTGAATAACTCATAGTAGATACCGAGTAATTCATAGTAGATACTGAATAATTAATAGTGAATACTGAATAATTCAAATTAGAGACTGAAGAATTAATAGTAGATACTGAGTAATTCATGGTAGATCAATTCCAATTCATAGTGGACACTGAATATTTCATAGCGAATACTGAATAATTCAAATTGGAGACTGAATAATTCATAGTAGATACTGAGTAATTCATGGTAGATACTGAGTAGTTCATGGTAAATACAGAATAATTAATAGTATATAACAAGTAATTCATGGTAGATGTGTTGAATAATTCATAGTGGACAATGAATAATTAATAGTGGACAGTAATGATTCATAGTGGATAGTAAATAAGTAATATTGGATACTGAATAATTCATAGTAGATGCTGAATAATTCATAGTGGATCCTGACTGGTTTATAGTAAATGCTTTTTAGAAGATACAAAAATTTGGTAAGGTAACAATTAATACGTCTTTTCTTGGGCAGAATGGATGACAACATACATCTTTAACAGATGACTGCAGTCAAGTGAGATTTATACCGTCTGGACTGAGAGGCTGCCATCCAGAAAAGAAGCTCCAAAACCGGCACCGACAAGCTATACTAAAGTTTGCAGGTGACCACACAGGCAAAAAAAGCCTTCCTGTGGGAAAGTTATGGGTTGTTTGACCAGAGGTTTGCTTGGAGTGAGGCCTTTAAAGTGAGGCCTTTAACCCTAAGACCACTTGACCAACTGTTAAGCATGGTGGTGGTGGTAGCATCATTACATTCAGTATCAGAACCTGAACATGAAAACCCTGCGACCTCCACTGAGAGACCTCAGTTTCCAATCTTCATCCATTAAGAGTACTGGTTTGAGAAGCACTGCTCTGGACGTGGAGTATTTAGAAGGAAACCAGTGTAAGAGACTGACCCACAGCGCAGGAGACGCTGCAGGGTGTGAAGCCTCTGTACTCCCACAGGTAGCCCTGCTGTGTTGGGTTGGGTTGAGCCTCCAGGGGCCACTGCGGGGAGGCCAGGAGGCCGGAGCAGGGGCCCATGCTGCAGGTCCTCTGAAGTGCAGGCATCTCCCCATCACACTCCTCCTCCGGCAAGTCCACCTCAGCCTGAGTGAAGGACAGCAGCACTCTACACTTCACCCAGCGCTTCTGCAGGCCGACTCCACACGACACACTGCAGGACGACCAGGGGCCCGGGATGAACCTGAACACACACCATCATGCACACTTAGAGATCCCTATATATCCTGTATTATTGTTTATGGATTGATCGAGAAAAGGAGAGAAAGAGAGAGAAATAGAGAGAGAGAGAGAGAGAGAGAGAGACATAAACAGAGACATATATAAATATTGCCGATTATCTCATAACAGCAGCGCATGTCGAGGTCTGGGCTTTACAGTATTTTCTTTTCAAAATCGCTGTTAAATTACTCTGAAACGTTGTAAGATCTCGAGAGGTCAAGCCAGCATGAACCGCAGGCCATTAGAACGTCCAGAACAATATAATATAGAAGTCTGGGCAGCAGCGGTGTCCATACGGAAGAAAAAGTGATCTGAAAATAATACTGGGTTACGGCACTAAAAATAGCCACGACACGAGCCAGAAAACTTTACGTTCCAGAGAGGAATCATAGAAAGATTAAACGCTGCGTATTAATAGACTTTGCTGGGACTCCTAATGAACCACAGGATGACTTTGCCATGCTGCGTTTGGGACGAGTGGAAAACGACCCTTTTTCAGAAAGCGTCGCTGAAATTCACAGCCGGTCCGATTCAGACGGAATTTGATTCACTTTAGAAGATGAAGAGAGAAAAAAAAAGAGCCCAGCTGGACACAGCGAGTCACGACCCAGGCCCGACCCAGGCCCGACCCAGGCCCGACCCAGACGAGCAGAAAGAGGAAAGAAGAAAGAGCGAAAAGGAGAGAATTACGTCAAGCCCTGTGGCTTTACTCCCATTAACTTTGACCTGAAGATGTTATTTATACATTTTCGTTATAATGAAGAACTGCTCGCTTTTGGTTAGCTAGAATTAGCATGAAATGCTAGCTGTAGTGACCATTAGTAATAGAGTTAATACAGACACACACTGCCGGGAAAACAGCTACAATTCCATGCTGGCAGAAACTGGTCTATACTGGTCTAACTGGACGTGAGATTGTAGGTTTTGGACTTTTATGTGTTGGGCTATTGAGCTTAAGGTTTTTGCACTTTCAGGTTTTGGGCTTTTGGGATTTGGTGCTTTCAGGTTTTGTTGTTTTGGGCTTTCGGGTTTTGGGCTTTTAGGACAGATTTGGGAATTGGGGATTTGAGGTTTTGGGCTTTTGGGATTTGGGGCTTTTGGGGCTTTCAGGTTTTGTTGTTTGGGACTTTCGGGTTTTGGGCTTTTAGGACAGATTTGGGATTTGGGGATTTCAGGTTTTGTTCTTTTGGGCATTTTGGAATTTTGGGCTTTCCGGTTTTGGGCTTTTGTGTTTTAGGCTTTCAGGTTTTGGGCTTTTAGAATGGATTTGGGATTTGGGGATTTTGGGCTTTCAGGTTTTGGGCTTTCGGGTTCTGGGGTTTTAGGACGGATTTGGGGTTTTGGGATTTAGGAATTTCAGGTTTTGGGCTTTTGGGTTTTGGGCTTTTAGGACGGATTTGGGGTTTAAAACTTTTGGGTTCTGGGATTTTTAGTTTTGGGCTTTTGGAATTTTGTACTGTCACAAGTACAAAAGTACATGTTCTTTTTTATGCTTTATATTTGTTTTGGTCTCTCATTCTCTTCAACTACCAGGCAAACCTGATTGGGTCAGGTCTCCAACTTGGGTTCTTGCTTCACTTTAGGCCCGTTCTGACCTTTAACACTCGCTCACAAACTACTGCAGTGCATCCAGTAACAGAGGCAGCAGGACCTTCTTCATACAGTAACAGAAGCACAGTAGCTCACAGAAAAGCTGCAGTTCCACTTTCAGACCCATTTAACTGACCAGTGTGGACCTGCGGCACCCCCCCTGCTCTGGAGACAGATCTTAATTGGTCAAGACGTTCGGGTTCATAGAGTTAGATGTTGAACGTTGTTTATATTTTTATTCTGTAAAAAGTTTTTAAAAAGTCAGTCCTGTCGCTGCAGCTGTGAAAGGCTTCAGGGACATGGAGCCCCCCCCCCCCCAACCCCCCCCACACACACACACCTCTGGCTCCTGCTGTCCAAACACTCTCCCAGCTTTAAAGGATTAAGCTTTATGAGACCTGTAATTCCCCATAAGCTCCAAACATGTCATGTTTGGACTAATGTGGGTGTGTTATTAGAGGGCTATCATGATGTCAGAATTAAAACAGCCTTGAGTGATCGAGAAAACAGGCTTTAGGCTTTACGGGGTACAGTATGTATGTATGTATGTGTGTGTGTGTGTGTGTGTGTGTGTGTGTGTGTGTGTGTGTGTGTGTGTGAAAAACCTTCTGAGGTTCCACGCTAACGTTTTCTGTAAGGATAAAAAACAGCGTTCCTCTCCAAAACCTAGCGTAAAGCTGGGTGTGTGCACAAGAGTCTGAAAATGGCCCAAAGCGCCTAGAGCTACTAGCTTCAATGGAAGCTTATACCAATTAGCATGGTGCTAACTGCATTCCTGAATCACCACACACTCTCCTTAAACCATCGCAAGTTCTTAAATGTTAAATCCAACAATTTTCCAAATTCTTCACATAATTAAACAGTTCAGATGTGAATAAATTTGGTCGATTTGTGCTTCTGTGCTGAGCCAATGCAGAGTCTACTGCGTAGCCTGAGCTAGTGGCCTACACCGCTGTTAGCATCGGGCCTGCATCGCTCGCCAGCCAAAACACTCAGCAGGAGACCCAGGGGTTCTTAATGCTCCTGCATTGACTCTCTTGGCGTCTTGGCGTATGACCTTGACCTTGAGCAGATTATGGTGCAGTTGGAGCTAAATAGATGTTCTGCATCGAGAAAAAGAAAGAAGACGTCCGAGGAGAGGAGAGTCCGTACAGCCACTGAACCGAGGCCGAAGGAGGGTGAGTTTTCGGAGGAGGAAATGTAGGTAGATCTGATGATTTGGTTCATGTGGGGCCATTTATCTCAGATAAGTGCATCTACAAGCCGGACATACATGGGGTTTGGGGTTCTAGATAAGCTCCCCCAGCAGTCAGAGCTGGAGTTCTACAGTGGAGGTTCTAGATAAGCTCCCCCAGCAGTCAGAGCTGGAGTTCTACAGTGGAGGTTCTAGATAAGCTCCCCCAGCAGTCAGAGCTGGAGTTCTACAGTGGAGGTTCTAGATAACCTCCCCCAGCAGTCAGAGCTGTGGTTCTACAGTGGAGGTGAAGGGAAGCAGACGTCTGAAGCTCTAATAAAAGCTCCTCACAGAAAGTTCTTCACCTAATGGTGATGAAGACGCTGCCTGATGCCTGAGACACTGTTCTACCAGAGTTCTGAGAAGAGTTCGGCTCTAGAACCTGCTTTTAAAATCAGATCATTAAAATGGTGGAGGGATACATGCTGCCTTTAGGGTGTAGTGCAGCTACAGAAAGTAGTCCCTAAAGATTGTCCACTATATTACCATCATTATCATCATTCTATATAAAACTCTTGTGTTGTAGCTTCACTGGAGGGTTTGGATAGGGAATAAATTATGGGCTGTATCTGTGTTGTAGTCATGGCGACTAACACCTGTGCTGTACAGAAATCTGAGCCGATAAGTCTCTCGACAGTGAGTAGCAGGGGGAAGACTAGAAGGCCTAAATGGAAGTCCTCTGGCCAGTTAGCTCCCGTCCTTATCAGAGGCCCGACATTAGCCTCCAAACTCTCCACACGAAGTGTCCTTGAGTAACACAGGCACCCGTCCAGCAGCAAATTCCACAGCGTAGTGGACCGGGGTCATTCTCTGATGGTGCCGATTAGCGTAGCGGCAGCTAAACTCCCCAGATTGCCCTAAATTTAGCAAGCGGAGCAATGGAGCAGAACGGGACGGGACGCCTGCAGCTGAGTGATATACTACACCGAGGGTGTAATTCAAGAGCAGTTATCAGACACGCAGTACATCTACACTGCCCTAAACACAGTCTTACACACATACTTGTTTTCATACAGTGTGAGGACATAACATATCTATACCTATATCTATCTACACTACTTGTCCAAATGTTTGTGGACACCCCTTCTAACGAATGCGTTCAGCTACTTTAAGTTGCACCCACTGCTGAATGCACACACACACCTGTAGAGAAGTACTGCCAAAAGAATAGGACTAGCTCTGTGGAGCAGATAATAAACATCATGACCCTATTGGCACCATGCTGCCTAATAATGCCAGGCGTTGGCTAGTAGAGGGGTGTAATGAAGCCCCCCAGCATTGAGCTGTGGAGCAGTGGAAGAACTGTGTTCTCTGGAATGATGGAGTGGAGTGGTGGTGGAGCTCCATCTAGTACTTTTGGGATAGGATGAGTTGTGGGAGCGTGGAACTCACTAATGCTCCTGTCACTGAATGCAATCAAATCCTCACAGCACTGTTCCAAAATCTGGTAAAAGCCCTTCCCTGCACAGTAGAGACAGTTAATCTCTAACAACAAACAAAACTAAGAAGAAACAATGTAAGCAATGCGCAGGTGTCCCAATACTTTTGTCAATTAAGTGTAGATAGAAAGATCTGTACACTGCTCTACTGAAAATATACAAGGAGTTGTACACACACACACACACACACACACACACACACACACACACACACAGTAATACATGGGGCTCCCTGAGCTGCTCTCTTCTCCGGAGTTCTTAAACACTTTCACCCCACATGCTTCTCTTTTACGAGTCTCAGTGATAGATGCCTTTGGTAGACCACAGGCCTGGAGCAGCCAGGATGCTGGAAGCCTTGGCTTTTGTGGCTTTCGGTAGGGGGTGTTGGGGTGGAGAGGGGGTGGGGGGCGGAGATACACTGAGATGTTTGCACTCTTCTGGCAGCTATTAGTAGAGGTATCAGAGATTTCAGAGATGGGGCAGGATAGCACTGACAGAAGCACAATGCAGAGGGGGCCTTCGATTGGAGCCCTGGAGGAAAAGCTGAGGTAACACGAGGAAAGTCGAGACGCAACCAAGGCCGCTTCCAGTTCCTCTGTCAGAAAAGCTCATAAATGAATCATCCTTTTATTGTTTACACATCCCAACCCCTCACCCTCTTAATGTGACTGTATTCAAGTCATCTGGGCAGGTTTGGGGTCTGAAGGCTGCTTCTCGGGTCGCTTATCAGTCATAATCCGACGTGTATCAGATAAACATGCAGCATGGTTCACGGTCAGCATTTAGGCCGCATTTAAACATGCTAAGATCTTCATTATAAGCTTATCTGAGTCAATTCTTGGAAGTGGCACTTTGTTAGATGTCTGGCCGAAAAACAAAAAAATAAATATAAATATATAAAAAACTCACGTTGGGTCTTCTGTGGCCACCTTGGTCTCCTCCAGCTCTTGGGCTTGTTTTAGCCATGGGAGTTTGGCTTCTACAGGTACGCTCTCTATAACAGCAGGAAAAAAAGATTAGCACATATTAGCAAATATATAACAGAGCATGATATAAAATAAACACAATATATGGACAAAAGTATTGGGACACCTGCTCATTCACTTTGTTTCTTTGTAATTCAAGGGCATTAAAATAGTTTCATTCTTGCTATACAGAGACAACTTGGCTTTCTACTAGATTTAGCAAGAGCATTGCTGTGAGGATTTGATTGCATTCAGCAACATGAGTATTAGTGAGATCAGGACGTAGGAATGATGATCAAAACCCCACCTTATCCTATCCAAAAGTACTGGATGGAGCTCCACCACCATCATTCCAGAGGACACTGTTCTTCCACTGCTCCACAGCTCCTCAATGCTGGGGGGCTTTATATACCCCTCTAGCCCACGCCTGACATTAGGCAGCATGGAGCCAATAGGGTCATGTTTATGATCAGCTCCAGAGAGTCCTATTCTATTGGCAGTACTTGTCTACAGGGACTAGACAAGCTGTGTGTGTCAGTAATGGGTTCCAAATGTTCCAAAATGACTGGAATTGGAATAGAATACACACACACACACACACACATAGTAATCAAACCCTGAATCTCAGTGTAATTGCAACCTTTTCTGGACTCCATCACAGCCCACACCTGGGTGTCTGAACACCTGTCCGCATAAAAAGTAGGCCACTGTACAGCCTGTAGCCCAGGTGCTCCAGTAAACACACAAAAGACTGCATTCATTAACGCATATCTTCCAGAGACTCGACACTGGACAATAAGAACCTGAGAAAAGATGCCTGACCAACTGTGGTGAACGTACTGGACACTCCAGTCATGGACTAAAGACTGTAGGGTCTCTGGAACATGGCAGGACATTGAATCAACAAACCTCACCCCCTTAAAGCCCTCACCATCAACAAACCTCACCCCCTTAAAGCCCTTACCATCAACAAACCTCACCCCCTTAAAACCGACATCAACAAACCTCACCCCCTTAAAGCCCTCACCATCAACAAACCTCACCCCCTTAAAACCCTCACCATCAACAAACCTCACCCCCTTAAAACCCTCACCATCAACAAACCTCACCCCCTTAAAACCCTCACCATCAACAAACCTCACCCCCTTAAAATCCTCACCATCAACAAACCTCACCCCCTTAAAACACTCACCATCAACAAACCTCACCCCCTTAAAACCGACATCAACAAACCTCACCCCCTTAAAACACTCACCATCAACAAACCTCACCCCCTTAAAGCCCTCACCATCAACAAACCTCACCCCCTTAAAACCCTCACCATCAACAAACCTCACCCCCTTAAAATCCTCACCATCAACAAACCTCACCCCCTTAAAACACTCACCATCAACAAACCTCACCCCCTTAAAACCGACATCAACAAACCTCACCCCCTTAAAACACTCACCATCAACAAACCTCACCCCCTTAAAGCCCTCACCATCAACAAACCTCACCCCCTTAAAACCCTCACCATCAACAAACCTCACCCCCTTAAAATCCTCACCATCAACAAACCTCACCCCCTTAAAACACTCACCATCAACAAACCTCACCCCCTTAAAACCGACATCAACAAACCTCACCCCCTTAAAACCGACATCAACAAACCTCACCCCCTTAAAGCCCTCACCGTCAACAAACCTCACCCCCTTATATCCTCACCATCAACAAACCTCACCCCCTTAAAATCCTCACCATCAACAAACCTCACCCCCTTAAAACCGACATCAACAAACCTCACCCCCTTAAAGCCCTCACCATCAACAAACCTCACCCCCTTAAAGCCCTCACCATCAACAAACCTCACCCCCTTAAAGCCCTCACCATCAACAAACCTCACCCCCTTAAAGCCCTCACCATCAACAAACCTCACCCCCTTAAAACCCTCACCATCAACAAACCTCACCCCCTTAAAATCCTCACCATCAACAAACCTCACCCCCTTAAAGCCCTCACCGTCAACAAACCTCACCCCCTTATATCCTCACCATCAACAAACCTCACCCCCTTATATCCTCACCATCAACAAACCTCACACCCTTAAAACCCCTCACCATCAACAAACCTCACCCCCTTAAAACCGACATCAACAAACCTCACCCCCTTAAAACCGACATCAACAAACCTCACCCCCTTAAAGCCCTCACCATCAACAAACCTCACCCCCTTATATCCTCACCATCAACAAACCTCACCCCCTTAAAATCCTCACCATCAACAAACCTCACCCCCTTAAAGCCCTCACCATCAACAAACCTCACCCCCTTATATCCTCACCATTAACAAACCTCACCCCCTTAAAACCGACATCAACAAACCTCACCCCCTTAAAACCTCACCATCAACAAACCTCACCCCCTTAAAACCGACATCAACAAACCTCACCCCCTTAAATCCTCACCATCAACAAACCTCACCCCCTTAAAACCTTTACACTCCACTGACTCTAAACTCCACAGCCTACACTTACCATTTCCTAACCCTAATCTGATCCCACCGCCTCCTAACACCATCCTACAGCCACCAAACACCACCTGAATCCAAACACAGCCAGTAAAGATCTGTATAAATCTCCATGAGCCAATTAAATATTTACTCTCGCAGCCATTTATTGAAGTGGGGAGCGATTATCACAGTTTGTGGGTCTGCAGGGCAGCAGTAAAGCAGAGGACGTGCTGAGGGCTGAGGGTTTGGCTTTGGATTCAGGGGTTTTGGGGGATTTCTGGGTTTTGGTAATGGCAGTCCACCGAACAGTTGGCATAAGAGCAGACAGTCTAGATTATACAGGAAGAAGGATCGGCTCTATTATTCGGCTCTGCTAGGATTTATAAGCAAGTCAGACGTGGGTCAAACCCAAGAGCAGCTGATTTGAGAAAACTGAGAGTGGAACCCGAAAAAAGTCAAAAGTTGATACATTTCTAATACATTAGTATCGGTAGTTATTAATATAGTTCTAATAACATTAGTATCCAGTATAAAGTTCTAATAACATTAATATCCAGTATGAAGTTCTAATAGCGTTAATATCCAGTATGAAGTTCTAATAGCATTAATATCCAGTATGAAGTTCTAATAGCGTTAATATCCAGTATGAAGTTCTAATAACATTAATATCCAGTATGAAGCTCTAATAACATTAATATCAAATGAGGAGAATGTGTGGTAGGGTTTCTGAAATACAGCTGCAGGATGGTGAACACCACCCAGTAGAGGGACTGAGTCTACGTCCTTAATTTCCTCTGAAAGACAGTCTGACTCATCGGCTTTCAGGAATATATCCTGCAGCAAGACTCAAAACTATTCTATTTCTGGAGCTGAGCAGGTTTCACTTCTCACATCTGCTCTTCTGAAGCCGACACTTCCCTCATATTCCCACATATGGAGGAGTCTACCACCTCAGACTCATTTAGTGTGGCGGAGAGACACTGAGAGACACTGAGAGACACTGAGAGAGAGAGAGAGAGAGAGAGAGAGAGAGAGAGAGAGAGAGAGACTGACTGGCAGATGGAGACTGAGTCAGAGATCAGATCTGACAGGAAAGCTCAGCAGAAAAAGGTGAGAGTAGGAAGAGTACCACAAGCCCAGAAGACACACTCCAGTCATCTGCACCATCAAAAGTTTGGATACTAAGAACAAATCGCTGACCAGTCCCAGTTTTCTGTCAAACTGACCAAGAACCATCTTCACTCACTGAAAACAATTCAAATAAAGTGTCTCCAAACTTTTGAATTGTCCCAATACTTTTGATATACTCTCACACCTTCAAAAATAAATAAATGAGACTATCTCTCTCTCTCTCCCTCGCTCGCTCGCTCACCTCTGGGCTTGTGGCAGGCGATGGGCACCAGGCAGTCCTCTTTAATGTGGGGTTTGAGGCTGGAGCTGCAGCCGCCAGTGTGCTGCCCATTGTGGTCAATACAGAGAACCACACGGTACCGTAAACCCCGACCACACGTCACTGTACACTGGTGGAAACACACACACACACACACACACACACACACACACACAGAAATAACTGTCATGATAGACACAAAACACACTGTTTTGATTAGCCAACCGAACCATTAATAATGATCAGATAAAAGGATTATAGAAATGATACCCAGTTAAAGCCCCTGAACACACAGAGATAAGAGGATGGATTTATTAATGGGCAAGTGGATGAAAAGGGTGTAGTAATGAATGGGTGGATAAATGGATGTATGCATAGAGGGATGGATGGATAAACACATTAATAGATATTCATTCTGATGACTGGTGGATGGATGGACGGATGATGACTAATGGATGGATGGGTGAATGGATGATGACTGATGGATGGATGGGTGAATGGATGGATTAGTGAATGAATTAATAAATGAATGTATGTATGTATGTATGTATGGATGTATGTATGGATGGATGGATGGATGGATGAATGGATGAATGGATGGATGAATGAATGAATGGATGGATGGGTGAATGGATGATGACTGATGGATGGATGAATGAATGAATGAATGAATGGATGAATGGATAAATGATGGATAAATGGATGAATGAATGAATGAATGAATGAATGAATGGATGGATGATGGGTGAATGAATGAATTTGTGGATCAATGGATGTATGGATGGATGGATGGATGATGGATGAATGGATGAATGGATGAATGAATAAATGAATGAATGGATGAATGAATGGATGGATGATGGATGAATGAATGAATTTGTGGATGAATGGATGAATGGATGAATGGATGGATGGATGATGGATGGGTGGATGGATGATGGATGGATGGATGACGGCTGAATGGATGGATGGCTGAATGAATGAATTGATGGACGGATTAATAAATGATTGAGAAGATTCAGGTGTGTGTGTGTGTAACATACCTGAGACCATTCCATTGCGACCCATTTCGGGCAGTCAAAGGTGTTGCAGGTCTGTTCGGTGGTGGGCCGAGGTGAGTGTGTGCACTTCCATTCCTCCACCTGCACAACCTGCCCCTGCATATCCTCCTCCACACACACCACCGAGCGCTCCTGAGAGCCCCCACCACACGACACCGAACATGAGGTCCAGGGGTTCTGCTCCCACCTACACACACAAACACACACATACCCAAAAATCACAACCCACACTAAAATGTACAGTCCCCTCCCGTCCCCCAAATGACGTTGATCAGCCAGGACGCAGCAGCTACAGTCAACAAGAAGCTGTCAGCTGCAGGAGTCCTCCAGAAGTCCTCCAGAAGTCCTCCTCACACATGTCCTGGCTGATCTTCCACAGCTGGGAGAAGAGGGACAACTGTGATCTGCACACAGGATTTCTGTTTATTAGACCTGACACCTAAACTAATCCATATTCATAGGAAGGAAGTGTGGAGGAGTGTGATGTTCTACACCCTCACGAGGCTCCAGCAACAGGAAACACCAACCAGCACACACACACACACACAGCTTTTCTAGGCCCTGTGTAGACATACTGCCATTAGAATAGGACTAGGCAGTGTGCATGATGGCGTGTAATCAGTGTGAGAGCGTACCGTGGAAGAGGCTGGAAATGGTCGTACGGCATCACCTCCTTAAAGCCGTCACTGTGGAGAAAAACAAGCCAGAACGTTTCAGTATCCAACCTCAACTCATCTCAGCTCTCTAAACAAGAACACACAAACACACACACTCACACACACACACACCATGTGACCTCTCCTTCAGTTTATTAGTCTGTGTCCGTCACTGCTGATCACGAGCACAGCTGAGAATATAGGCCTGTCGCTGCTTGTTTTGGCATGTGGTTTAACACGGATCACAGTCATGCAGATTGTGTGTGTGTGTGTGTGTGTGACGGGAAACCAGCCTTTCGAGGCAGGGGTCCATGTTGCACTCCTTTAGTTTGGGCTTTGGCTTGTTGTTCTCTGGGTAGGAGTGGCAGTGGTGGTCCGGGACGGTCTTGTTGTAACGGATGTCCATGCAGTCGGCCGAGTTCAGCTGGTAGCCTAAGAAGAGGCCAGTACACTCAGTTAGACAGAGACATATTTCTGCGCCAGGTTCACACACACACACACACACACACCTGTATGAGATGCCCAACTAGGAACCATGTTGGCCCCACATATGGAAAGAAGAATGACCCTAGGGGCATCTCCAGGGTCAGTGATGGGACTAAGACAGGTTAAACAATGGGTCCCACCTCAGGTGTACACTACATATGGGGCCTAGATGGGTCCCATGTGAGATGAAGGTGGGCTGTAACGTCAATTTTTTGCCCAAATAGGAGCCAGGACGTTTTGTCCTTGGGTTCCATGTTGGCCCCGCATATGGATGCCCACTAATATCAGTGATGGGACCAGAAGGGGTCAAACACAGGTCCCACCTCAGTTGTACAATACATACGGGGACAATATGGGACCCTTGTGAGATTAAGGTGAGCTGTAACGAAGAGGTCAATTTGGGAACCCCAACTAAGAACCATGAAGTTTGTCCTCAGGTTCCATGTTGGCTCCACATCCGGAATGAAGAATGACCCTAGGGGCATCTCCAGGGTCAATGATGGGACCAAGACAGTTGTACACAGCATGCGGGGCCTAGGTGGGACCCATGTGAGATGAAGCTGAGCTGTAACGATAAGGCCAATTTGGGAATCTGGACGTTTTGTCCTCAGGTTCCATGTTGGTCCCAGGGTCAGTGATGGCACCAGGAGGGGTCAAACACAGGTCCCACCTCAGGTGTACACTACATACGGGACCTAGATGGGACCCATGTGAGATGAAGGTGGGCTGTAATGATGAAGCCCATTTGGGAAGCCCAACTGGGTCCCACTAAAAACGCATGTACACACCCACTCATACCCACCTGGACCCCACCTAGCCCACGTTTTACCCATGTGAGCCCCACATCAGAAGGTTGGCTGAGAACCTTCGACCTTTTGACCTTGCTAAACTGTGGATAAGTGTGCTGTGATTGTGCTGTACCTCCTCCACAGGTAACGGAGCAAGGGAAGAAGTCCGTCTCTCTCCACTGGTAGCGGATGGGCTGGTAGAACATGAACTGCATCACCGTGTCTTTGGGGACCGCGTACTTCAGCTGAGCAACAAGACTTCTGTTAGTAACACGGACTGTGAGCGGAGACCACACAAACACTGAGAGCCCTGGGGCTGAACTTGGGTCACAAACTCGAGCATAAAACCGAGGAGTGATCAAACGGGGGGGTCGGATTAGTCTACGATCGGCTGTTCCTCATAATTGCCTTACGCCTGAATCAGCGTGCAGAAGACACTGAGGTTTGTGATCGTGTGCCAGTGTCGCGGCAGCTCGCGCAGAGCCGAGCGTGACTCATTTCCCCTGCCGACGGAAACGGAACGCAGCGCCGGCTTCGCTCCTCATCTCACAGTCTGTGGAAAATAAAAAAACTGGGGGAGATTCGGGGGCCGGTGATACCCCGAATCCCGCATGGAGCAGACTGCTGAACTGATGAGTGCGTGACGAGGATGTGAACGTGGTTATTTATACAGATGTCTCATCAAAAGTTTGGGGACACCTGACAGAATGTTCTGCATGATTCGAATATAGAATTCTTTCTTAAAGCAGCGATTAGCAGCAATTTTACAAATTAGTGGAAGCACAAAGCAGGTGTTTCTAATAAAGTGGCCAGTGAGTGGAAGCACAAGGTAGGCGTTTCTAATAAAGTGCCCAGTGGGTGGAAGCACAAGGTAGGCGTTTCTAATAAAGTGGCCAGTGAGTGGAAGCACAAGGTAGGTGTTTCTAATAAAGTGGCCAGTGAGTGAAAGCACAAGGTAGGCGTTTCTAATAAAGTGGCCAGTGAGTGGAAGCACAAGGTAGGTGTTTCTAATAAAGTGGCCAGTGAGTGGAAGCACAAGGTAGGTGTTTCTAATAAAGTGGCCAGTGAGTGGGAGCAAAAGGTAGGCGTTTCTAATAAAGTGGCCAGTGAGTGGGAGCAAAAGGTAGGCGTTTCTAATAAAGTGGCCAGTGAGTGGAAGCAAAAGGTAGGCGTTTCTAATAAAGTGGCCAGTGAGTGGAAGCAAAAGGTAGGCGTTTCTAATAAAGTGGAAAGTGCTTCTGCCGTCTGATGAACAGTTTGAACATCTGTACGATAGTGAAGAGCTGAAAGATTGCTAACAGATCAAAGTAGCAGTGGAGATAATCCTCATCCCAGTGCTGCTGCCCGGCAGGATTTTGGTCTAAGCCCAATCTAGCACACCTGAGTCTAATGAGCTGGGGGAGATGGGTGTGAGGGACCGTCGATAGGCATGTCCTGATCTGAATCAATGGAAAAGAAATGTGTGTGTGTGTGTGTGTGTGTGTTGTTACCCACCTTGATGGTGAAGTCTGCAGACAGAGGTCCATGGCAGCGGAGCGTCTGCCTCTCGGTTCCTCTCTGGAAGTCCACTGTGCTGTTGGCCAGCAAGTAGGAGCCTGTAGAGCTGAAGGCTAACTCCTCTCGCCGCCCACCGGGGCTGTGGGCCTCGATCACTGACACACAGCAAAACACACACTGATCATTCACACCCTGCACTCACACACAAGTGAGGGGTTTGTGAAAGTACAAAGTAGGGGTTTCTAATAAAGTGGCCAGTGAAGGAAGACACAAGGCAGGGGTTTCTAATAAAGTGGCCAGTGAAGGAAAAATGAAGTAGGTGTTTCTAATAAAGTGACCAGTAAAGCAAAAGCACAAAGTGGCTGTTTCTAATAAAGTGGCCAGTGAAGCAAAAGCACAAGGAAGGTGTTTCTAATAAAGTGGCCAGTGAAGAAAAGCACAAGGTGGGTGTTTCTAATAAAGTGGCCAGTGAAGGAAAGTATAAAGTAGGTGTTTCTAATAAAAGGCCAGTGAAGCAAAAACACAATGTAGGTGTTTCTAATAAAGTGGCCAGTAAAGGAAAGCACGAGGTAGGTGTTTCTAATAATGTGGCCAGTGAATGGAAGCAAAAGGTAGATGTTTCTAATAAAGTGTCCAGTGAAGAAAAACACAAGGTGGGTGTTTCTAATAAAGTGTCCAGTGAGTGTGTGATGATGGTGTTTATGAAGCTTCTCTCTCACAGAGCCGCTTTAAATCTGTTTGCACATCATAAAGAAAATCATTAAACTGAGTGGTTTGTTTATGTAAATGAAAGCGTGCAGTAATTGGTCGGCTCAGATTTTCCCACAAAATAATGAGTGGGTTTGAAAACAAACCGTGGCGTAATGGCGTTCAGCTGCTTTTCGGCGAAGCTGCAAATTTCTGCTGTCAGTCCAGACGTTTGTTTGATTGTTTTCTTGCTCTGTAACACATGTAGCGCTCGCCGCGGCTGCAGGGGAACGCATTGGGCTGCTCTCAAAACAAAGCTTTCCATTTGGAAACAATTGAACGGCGAACTTTTCCACCATTATTTACACGTCTCGGACTGTCAGGATCGCGCACGCTAATTTCCTCGAAGTGTTTCCCGAACTGAAGTGATTAAACAATCCAGCAGATTTTGCCATTTCCCATTAGGGAATCGTTTATAATGGGAATGTCTCTCAGCGTAGAGCTCCTCCAGAGGAAATCTGATTATCCATTTCTAAAACAGCTTCTGATAATATTTAGCTTCGCTGGAGTTCGTGAACCTGGCTGCTGGGGAACCGGACCATTAGCGCTTTGTTTTCTCTGCTTTTTCTGCGGTCACCTCACCCCCCCCACCTCGTTTTTCCCGCTCCATCCATAGTGGACTTTTCCAGGTCCGCGTTGTGAGTCTCCTGATAGTTGATAAATGATCTGTGGAAGTAATACGAAGGTCACGCAAACCTCATTTTGGAAACGTCTGACAAGACAAACACGCGGTAAAAGCTGAGATGTTTGTGTCCAGTGAGGCAAATAGAAGCTTTAACAGCTCACACAATGTGTGTGTGAAAAGAGGGGAATCGAGGAATTCTGAGCACTGGAAGTGAAAGTGCATTACTCCATCACTGTGTTCATCATTAGAACATCTCCAAAGTTCTCCTCTCTCATGGAGTCTAGTATTATTTAGAGTTCTCCTCAGATCAACACCTGGTTTAGTGGTAAATCAGGGCTTAATGATGGTTAATCAGGTGAGCTGCTGCTGCTGCTGCTGCTGCTGCTGCTGATGGAGTTGAACACATCCTCCACGCTGTGCTGGCTGGACTGGGGGGCGTCCAGGAGAACCCTGGAGGAACCGAGCTCTGTTCTTCAGACTAGCTCACCGACAAGATCTCACTACTTTCTTTCTTCAGAATGAGAAGCTCTTGTTTCTCCTTTTTACTGGATTTATGTTCAGCTGCTTTATCTGATCTGATGAGATCTGGAGCTTCTACAGTAGAACCCTCTCACTGCTGAGAGATGAAGACCATTACATTTTTCGAATGTCCCACTGGGTGGCGTGTCTCTTTGTGGCTGTAATGACCGCATGGGTTCCACAGGTTTGTGGAAAAGCCTCTGTTGAGCAGACAAGGCCTCAACCTGCTCAGTGGACCAGAGTCATGCTGCCCTGATACGAGTGTTTAACACACAGGTGTCACAGCAGGTGCAGATCAGCCTGTTACTGACGCTGTGGATCCTAATGCTCAGACGCTGCGGGAGCTTTCTCTCCTTCTCTGCAGAGTCTCTCGCTCTCTCTCTCTCTCCTTCTCTGCAGAGTCTCTCGCTCTCTCTCTCACTTCTTCTCTCTCTCCACTCACCGCTCTCTCTCGCTCCTTCTCCCTCTCACTCCTCTCTCTCACTCCTCTCTCTCACTCCTCTCTCTACACTACAGGATTTTACAGAGTTTCTGAGCCTGGACTGTCCCCACACTGCACCATCTTCCCCTTTGCTTACAATTAGGCTCCAGAATAAGGGTTCGAATTAGGTTTAGGGTGTGGATTAAGGTGTAAATTAAGGGTAGAATATGGGTTTAGATTAGGTCTAAGTGTAAATTAAAGTGCAGATTAAGGCTAGAATAAGGATTCAGATTAGGTTAGGTGTGGATTAAGGTGTAGATTAAGGTTAGATTAAGAGTTCAGATTAGGTTTAGGTGTAGCTTAATGTGTAGATTACGATTAGAGTAAGGGTTAAGGTTAGGTTTAGGGTGTGGATTAAGGTGTAGATTAAGGTTAGATTAAGAGTTCAGATTAGGTTTAGGTGTGGATTAAGGTGTAGATTAAGGTTAGAATAAGGGTTCAAATTAGGATTAGGTGTAGATTAAAGTGTGGATTAAGGTATACATTAATTGTAGTATAAGGGTTCAGATTAGGTTTAGGGTGTGGATTTAGGTGTAGATTAAGGTGTAGATTAAGGTCAGAATAAAGGTTCAGATTGGGTTTAGGGTGTGGATTAAGGTGTAGATTAAGGTCAGAATCAGAGTTCAGATTAGAAGGTGTGTAGGTGTGTAGAAGTCTTCTCTTTTTGTCATTAGAGGTCGGGTTTCCTCTGAATGTTTTTCAAGATGAAACAAGCGACCACTGAGGACATTTCCACTGTGAGATCAGGCTGCTGAACTCCATACACACAGACCATGCTGACGTTTCAGATGACCGGAAACTCACCTACGACGTCTGACCCCTTGGCTGTTATCCGCAGGCCTCGGCTGCCCAGCGGCACTTCGATCACAGTCTTCACGGCTACAGCAAGAGAAAAACAACAGACAGGAGTTACAGACAGTTATAGACACTGCCAGAGAGTGCAGAGCACCTTCATCACCTTCAAGAACCTAATATGCAGATCCACCCCTCGACCGGAGCCACTGGAACCAGATCATCAGGGCTATTCTTTTAGTGGTTTTAATGTTATGGCTAATGTAGCTTGATTGCTGCCAGTTCAGCTACAAATCAAGGCATTTCTTGCTCTAATTTGCCAGGAGGGCCCGATCACAGAGGGAACCCCCATTTTTATTGGAGCGGTGAGGTTTAGCTGTGCTAATGCTTTTCATCGGAGAGGAATACAGCAGCATTCCCAGTCTGGCAGCGGATACTGCGTCCAGCCGTGGAATTCAGCCAGCGCTTTGGGTGCCCCGAAAAAAATAATTACACTTGGAAGCCCAGTCGGCAAGTCCTGGAATTTAATGGGCGTAATGAAATAAAGTTGAGGCCTGGTCAGCGGTCTGGGAATGACAAAAAAATGAATCCATCAAGGCGTTTGGAAATTAAACATGCTAGGTAACTGCTTTGACTTCAACATCCAAAGTCACACGGTCAGTCAAACGTGGCGCCGGCGGTATTTTTGGAGCGGGCAAACAGCTTAATCAGTGCAGTGATAAATGTAAGCAAGCAAAAACAAAAATAAACGCTAAGGAGCGCAGGCCGCAGTGCCGGGTGTCTATTTTTCCGCGCTCGTCTTTCAGGAATGCCGCGAAGGAGCCACCGCTGAGAGCAGAACGGAGCAGACCTGCCAGCGCCTCATTAGAAGCCTTTTTATTACATATTAATAACACAGAGGCAGCCCGGCAAACTGGATTCCTGAGTGCCAGCAAATGGAGCGCGAGATCCAGCAGAGGGCGACCTATCGGATTACTCGAGTCCCACCAAGAACGCCCACACCGACTGGACATAAAGGACGCCTACATGTCATCACGACCCAAAGTGAATTATTAGCTAGACGGCATTTATTACAGAGAGCGCAACACACTTGGATCGAGTTGCGCCGCACTTTTTGTTAAATAGGCTGTTAAAGCGAAAAGCACGATGCTGCGAAAATGCCGGAGTCCGCCACCAGACTGCAGCAACCCTGTAACCCCTTCATGCTGAGGTAACTGTAGATTCGCCTATTTCTCCAAGTTCCTGAATAATTAAAAACAGTTCAGATGTAAACAGACTCAGTCAGAGTGGAGGTTTGGTGTCGTAACAAATTCATGCTCGGTTCTAGATAACCTCCCCCAGTCAGAGCTGTGGTTCTACAGTGGAGGTGAAGGGAAGCAGACGTCTGAAGCTCTAATAAACTGAAGCTCCTCACAGAAAGTTCTTCACCTAATGGTGATGAAGACGCTGCCTGATGCCTGAGACACTGTTCTACCAGAGTTCTGAGAAGAGTTCGGCTCTAGAACCTGCTTTTAAAATCAGATCATTAAAATGGTGGAGGGATACATGCTGCAGGGTGTAGTGCAGCTACAGAATCCTGATCCTGCTTTTGTTGGAGTAATTGTCTCTACTGTCCAGAGAAGAAGACTTTCTACTAGATTTTGGAGGAGGAGCATTGCTGTGAGGATTTGATTGCATTCAGCCACAAGAGTGTTAGTGAGGTCAGGATGCTAGATGATGGATCGGACCACCCACCCTCATCATCCCCAACTCCCCAACTCCATCGCCATCCATCATTCCAGAGAACACACTTCTTCCACTGCTCCACAGCTCAATGTTGGGGGGCTTTATACCCCTCCACTAGCCCACGCCTGGCATTATTAGGCAGCATGGTGCCAATAGGATCATGACATTGATCAGCTCCAGAGAGTCACAAGACAAGCTGTGTGTGTGTGTGTGCATTTGCACATCTGTGTCAGCAATGGTTGCAACTTAAAGTAGCTGAATGCATTCTTTAGAAGGGGTGTCCACAAACATTTGGACATCCGAGCTCCCTAAATGCTCCATTTTGGTGGGACAAAGGGGTGTTTGGATGAGAAAGAATGACTTCAGTGCAACTGGTCGGCTTTGTCCTGATCCAGTACTGATGAGAAGCTTCATCCAAAAACAATAGAAAACTCCATTTCCACCTCCTGACATTTGAGCACATCCTCGTCCGTAGAGCGGCACCAAGGCGGCCTTTTGCAAATGAGGTTACATCTGTTTTCAAACACAATGACCAAATGTGGACATCATAACAGCACAAAGACAGAGCTGATTGAATAAAGGCAACGTCTTATCTGAGAGAAAACTGGAGAGATGGAGCTCAGACTACGTTACGGCACCGAAGCGCAGATGAATAAACACAAACTTCATTTGATATGATTGGCGAGGCTTTCCAGTTACATCAATGCAGAGTGAACTAAGTGATGCAACAGCCCTGCAGCGCTATACAGAACGCTGAGACCCTTCATATATCTCAATTCCGATCAAGCCAGTCATTCTTCAAACATCTATTCAACAGAAAATCACCCAGAATGCTCAACAGCAGATGTTTAAGTGTTTAGAACGTCCACCATGACCTTCATTACAGCTTCCATTCTTTTCAGAAGACTCACTTTCAATGTTTTCCTCACACCTCCTGCCCAAATCAGACCACCTCAGCTGTGAAACATGGTGGTGGGGGTTCTGAAATCTAGAGGGAGATGTTTCCACACGTCCTGCCCAAATCATACCTCCTCAGCTGTGAAACATGGTAGTGGGGGTTCTGAAATCTGTAAGGAGATGTTTCCATACCTCCTGCCCAAAGCACCATCTCAACTGTTAAACACGGTGGTGGGGGTTCTGAAATCTGTAAGGAGATGTTTCCACACCTCCTGCCCAAATCGTACCTCCTCAGCTGTTAAACATGGTGGTGGGGGTTCTGAAATCTGTAAGGAGATGTTTCCATACCTACTGCCCAAATCGTACCTCCTCAGCTGTTAAACATGGTGGTGGGGGTTCTGAAATCTGTAAGGAGATGTTTCCATACCTCCTGCCCAAATCGTACCTCCTGGAACTGGAAACAGAAGCAGCTTCTTGGTTCTTGGTTTGACAGTGGGAGGATGGAAGACACCTAGATGTTCTCAGATCTGAAGATCCATAGGTTCTCCTCATTTTCAAAGATGAAAGCTTTAAGTGCTGTTGGTTTGATTAATGCAGGACACAGGGAAGTTTTGGGGGGTCTACCAGGTCTTAAAGGAGGTTGGTATGGTTCTTGTATTCTTATCTTCAGGTTTGGAAGCTCCTGTGTTTTACTTTTATTCCCTGGACTTTCTCTTTTCTTATACAGGTGGATCATCTTCTACCTGATCTGTTCAGACTTGAAAGTCCAGGTTTGGAAAGTCCTGTGTTCTCACTCTTTGACTTTTTTCTTCCTTATGCAAGAAGGTAATCTTTTATGTAATCTTAGAAATATCCCTGTCTAATGATCCCGAAACTCTGAGAGCAAATCCAAATAAGATCAAATAATAACAACAATAACACAAGATGAATTTCTACACGTAACAGCTCAGTATCAACAAAGGCTTTCCCCTACAAACCATCAGTCGCCTTACAGGGAATTAATAATTCTTTACAGGAAGCCAAAAGTATGTACTTTCCCAACATGCTAAACAATACGTCTGCTGGCTGGCCCATAAATCCAGTATGCAAATAAACCTGCCAATGCCTGCGTCATTAGCCAAAGCCAACGGAACTCCAAGAATGCAGGACTGGCCTTGAAACGCTCGCAAGGAAAAAAGCCCACGGCTTTCAAAAGAGTCCTTTATCCTCAACCTGAGGCCGCCCTCACCGGCAGTGTGCCGAATAAAACAAACACTGAGGCTGCCTCCAAAGCATAACACAACACAAAGTCAATATTTTAAAAACATATCTAAATAGCTCGATCCAATAACCAGAGAGGTTTATGAAAAGCTGGAGGCACTTAATCTCCAGAATAATCTAAAGGGTCGCTCAATGGCGGTGGCTCAGTCGCGCTCTCGGTGCGCCGCCTCGTGCCAACGACAGTATAAAATATACACATGTAATGATGGCGCCCGAATAGCGCTTTTTATCTTCACATTAACTTTTACGGTACAAACCGCAGCAACAAAAAAAAAAGAGGAAAAAAGCCATAACAACAACTATTGCCTCTCCGTGGCATTCCCGACGTCCCATCTGGAGGAGAAGCCAGGCCAGATGGCCAGCAAACAGCACCATATTCATAAATAAACGCTGCGGCTCAGAGCGAAAACTTCCACCAGGCCAGAACAGACCAGAACAGCTGACCACTGGATCCAAAACTGATGGAGGCTTGAGTCACCTGAAGAGCAGCCTTGTGTTTTCCCAGCTCTGACAAGCTTCTATAATCAATAAAACTACTGACTAATATTTGATTAATCAGCTAATCAAACCAGTATGCCGTTTTCAGTTGGAGCATGAGGGTCACATGAACGTTATAGTGTGTTATACAGCGCCCCCTACGCTTCCTGTTGTGTATTACAGTCTGTCAGAATAAGCGTGTGGATCATATGAACATTATAGAGCATTATAGAGCGCCCCCTACACTTCCTGTAGTGTATTACAGTCTGTCAGACTGAGCGTGTGGATCATATGAACATTATAGAGTATTATAGAGCGCCCCCTACGCTTCCTGTAGTGAATTACAGTCTGTCAGAATTAGTGCTTGGATCATATGAACATTATAGAGCATTACAGAGCGCCCCCTATGCTTCCTGTTGTGTGGGACTGTGTTAGAGGGTGATGGAGTGCACCTACGTTCGTCTGGAGATACATGGGGCAGTGCCTGGCCTCGGATGAGCCGGCAGGTGGAGCCATCTCCTGCGCACACTCCGCAGTTATCCTCCTTAGCATTGCTGCCCAGCTGTCTATCACAGCCCACCTCCTGTTGGACAGAACACAGTGGTCCATGTTCAGCTTCCAATGCAGTGTGTGTTGTTGTTGTGTGTGTGTAAATATATATACTGTGAAAAAGTGATTACCCCCTTCGATTTATCATTAGCAACAATAACTACAATCAAACACTTTCTGTCAGTTGCATGATGGGCCTGACTGGACAACCTGTGTGCTCCTCTAATCTTAGACTCTACTAAACACAAGTAAATAGGAAGACCATAGTACTCTTCTCTTCGCCTGAGTACTCTCAGAAGAGGAGGGTCTTCAGTCTGGGTTTAAGGACAGCGAGTGTTGGACTCTGCTGTTCGGACACTCAGGGGAAGTTCGTTCCACCACTTCGGTGCAGGACAGAAAAAAGTCTGGACGCTCGTCTTCCGTGGATCTTAAAGGATGGCGGGTCGAGCCGAGCCGTACTTGAAGCTGGAAGGGCTCTTGGTGCAGATCGGCTTTTGACCGTCGCCATCAAGTACGGAGGGGCTGGCTGGTCCAGTCTTGGCTAACCTGGAACTACACCTGAATCAGCACCTCAGTCAACTAATGTGCTTGGTGTGGCAACACAGATAACACCACTACCTGCCAGTGAGCTACCACACCCCATGGGAGACTGGGGTTCGATGTCCCTGTCTGGGTGACTATGCTGCGCTACACCAGTAAGAGTCCTTGGGCAAGACTCCTAACACTACATTGGCCCTCCTCTGTAATACGAGTTACCCTAGTAAGTCGCTCTGGAGAAGAGCATCAGCTAAATACCATAAATGTAAGTGTAGTGAGCACCAAGCTTCTATATTAACCCAAAGACAAGAGTATTAGCAGGATCCAATTAAACGTATATTTAAAAACCAGCCTTATAACCTACCTTACAAGCTAAAGTGTAAGTGAGTGTAGAAAGATACTGGAGTGAACGCACTAGTCCAACTATAAGCCATGCACATGTTCAACCACAACGAGCTTAAAAAAAGCAAGGATGACGTTCAATTCCAGTCATTTATTTCAGGCTTTCACCCTTGGTGAACACCAACCCCCCCTTTCCCAACTATTTACCCTCCAATTTGTCCAATCTGTCAGCGGCGTTTTGCTAAATCCACCATCCACTTAAGGAACGCTGCCAAATTTCACAGAACAGCATCAAAGCTTTAAAGAAGAAAAATCTAAATGTTACATTCTGTGCCATGGGAAAGTCGTCCAGCGAAAAGTAAACAACAGGGTTTTTGCCCAGCAGCCCCTGGTAAACAAGAACAGGCAAACAGTCAGGCTTCATTTAAGGCACTGTGGCTAATCTGCTTGGGACCGGGTCAAATTAGAGGCAGGAGAAGCTGAATGTGCTTTAAAAAGGGCAGTGAGCGTTATGGGAGAGACTGTGGTCGTGTATGTTAGTGCTGTGTTGTTGAGTGCTGTAGGCTAAATGGTACGAGAGCTGCAACACTGTATATATATATATAAGCTCCCTAGACAAAACATTTGTCACCTTGCGAGTTTAAGGTACTAGTTACCCCAGGCTCCTGCAGATGGCGCTGCCATGAGGTTAATGGGGCTATAATTACCTGCAGGGTTTGTGACAGCATTCATAGATTGAGAAGAGGTGGCACAGTGCAGTGACAAAGGCAAAGGCCACAGTGTAAAGGAAGTAGCCGAATCTGCAGGTGTATGGAAGCATACGGTCATACGGGTCTACCAGCAGTGGCCGAAATCCCAGCCTACAGGTAATCAAAGGAATTTTTGGGATTTCTGCCACTGCAGGTAGACCCGTATGACCGTATGCATCCATACACCTGTAGATTCAGTTATTTCCTTCACACTGTGGCCTTTAGCCCAAATGCAGTCACTCCTTCTGCAGTCACACCTCCTATCCAACGAGATGCTCACTGCACTGCACCACCTCTTCTCAATCTATCAATCACACACCTGTCACACACCCTTTTTTATATGTAATAATATTCCTCTCTTTATATATATATATATACATATAAATGAAAATCTGCTTAAGGCCCCATAAAGGTCTGGGACAAGGTCTGACACACTTGAACCCACACAATAGCATCAGAAGACCAGTTTCTGAGAGTCAACAGCAGTTTGTGAGATAGGTGGCTCGCATGACCACACCTTGTAGCTCAGCGGCGTAACACTGGAGCTAATCTCAGTTTCAGCTGTGAAGAGGAGACTAGTGATAAGATTGAGGGTGTTCTAAAACTTTTGACCTGTATTGTATGTCTGAGAGAATGGCAAGATCGTCTTAGTATAATGTCATAGGATTTCAGTGTTATCACTGTTGTTCCAAAATGCAGACCCACCTGGCAAATCCCATTAATGCACATGTCGAGACAATCGGCTTTGCATCGGGTGCCGTCCAGCACTTTGGGCGCGAGTTCCACCACCAGACTTTTCCCGCGGGCCTGGCACCTCAGGGCGCACGGCAAGACCGGGTCATAACTGACTGGAATCCACTCGTAGGTCTGCCCCTGGTACTTGATGTCATTGTGGGCGGAGCACTGCTGAGCTCTGAAGTCGCCGGACTCCGCAGGGCAGTCCTGATTGGATAAAACAAACACTGATTAGTATACCTCAGTTGGATCTGAGCTGGGTCAGGACTATATTGGAGGATGCTAATGTCAAGTGATCCCTCCAACCAATCAGAATTAGGGCTGGATATTTTAGTAGTGGCTTCTTTTCATAGCCCCGCCCACTGTGGTCCACTGAGTGGAACCCTTAACTGTGGTAAGATCAGGGCCTTGAAGAGCAGCTTGTTGATGGAGTCAACATACAGCCTACAGTGGTGTAGCCCCGCCCATTCATGCAGAACTTTAAACTTCAAGTGTTTTTATTGGAAACAACGTAAAATGTAACTGATTCCAGGGCGTTTTTGCGCTAACTCAACAATCCATATTCAGTCTGTGGCTCCGCCCCCTCAATCTGTCTACTGTTTATTCCCATCTGTGGGTGGGAAGTGAGGCCTTCCTATTCTAGCAGGCAGTTAGACAGTCGCTCCAATCTAGAGCTCAGAACTCAGAACTGTGTTTATATGTAGTGTAATTTCACAGCTCTGGACCGGCCCTACGGTCTAACTTCTGATCATTAAGTCTGAGGGGGTCATTAGCTTTGCCATCAGCATCCGTCTGAGTCTGAGGGAGCACAATGGGCTGTGCTTTCTCCGGGTTGGTAGATGGGGCTCTCTCCCCTCGTCCCCTCATCACTCTTAAGATGTTGCCGTCTGTTTGCTGATGCGGTGGAGCTTGGGTACCCAACGCTGTCCTCTGAGCATCTCGGCTGCCCGAAAAGAGGTGGCGTCTGGCTTCTCATGTGTTCTCAAGTTCTTACCCTATTAGTATGGGGGCTTTGGTAATGCTGGGGGGGCTACGAATAAATAAGTTTTTGCTTGTGATCATGACACTAAACCTCTCCTAAACCTAAAGGGGCCTTCCGCCCGGCCAGCCCGAGAGAAGTCAGACCTGATCAAAGCGACTCTGAGCAACAGTCCTGCCTCGACATGAGTCAGCTTGATCTACAGGGTCAGAAAGGGAAATAAACAGTAGACGAACCGAGCTCAGAAGCTAACCCCATCAATGGCAATTATAAAGGCTGACACAGAAGAACCGGCCTCCACATCCATCATGCTGACAGAAGCACAGCGCTACGAACATTATGCAGGGACGTTTTCCCAACCGGCCTCAAGCGAGGCTACTGCGGGCCCAGAAAAACCACTTCAAATAGCAGGAAAACAGGCCGCTGATTAAAATGGACTGAGACGGACAGATGGCTTCTCCAAAAAAAGGCCTCAGAAACGAGGCCTGATGAAGACACGACCAGGCGAGTTACACAAGGGCCGTCACGCGAGCTGGAAAACCTTCCTTTTTCTGTCTGTTGATGAAAGGGATAGGACAGGGAGACTTTACCAGATGCTTGACCACAACCGTAGAAGTAAAACTTGGAGAAGAAGACGACGTTGTTTTTCTGTTTCTGGCTGGCTCTCACTAGTCGTGGGTGACGTATTGTACGGTAGCATGAGGAGAAGAATATCACAGATAAATCTGACACGCTTTAAAGGTCCTAGAAGAGCCATACCAGGCTCCATCTCACCCGCTGCAATGTATGAAAGCCCTGCCAGCCAGGATCTGAGACACTGAGACAATGCCTCTCGACCTTTTTTAATATCTTGGCTCTCTGTCTTTTTTTGTGAGGATCCTAAAAAGCATTGTGTCTCTGACAGCACTGACACACTCCTCAGTTCATATTTATAAACTAGCTCCCAGAAGAACCGCTGGTCTCCAGCTGAGCCTACAGATCTGCCATCACATGCTCAGTTGTAAACACCAGTCCCAAAATAGTCCTCATGCTCTCAGATGCTTTCTCTATAGCTCAGACTCTTCCATATTAATGCAGGCGTTCCTCAGAGGCTGAACAAGCCAGCTATACTTGTCAGCCGATGCCAATAGGCCCATGCTTATTAGTCCTATTCTACTGTCAAAGCTGAATAACTAAAGGCGTGTCCACAAACATTTGGACACATAGTCTATATGTTATACACCTCTTCATTTTATGAGCGGCCCCAGCCAATGTGCTCATGTGGGTGGAACGTGGGCTCCGAGTGGGTGAATACATGTGTTGTTACTGGGACCCAGTTAGACTTCTCAATTGGCCTTATTGTTACAACCCACCTTAAAGGATCTCAAAGGGTCCCACACAAATTGGGCCCATGTTTTAACCCCTTCCTGGGCTCATCTCTGACCCTGGTGGGCATCCATATGTGGGGCCAACATGAATCCCAAGAGTAAAACGTTCTGGTTCCCAGTTGGGCTCCCCATACAGGCCCCACATGGGGATCTTAGCCGGGGTTCAACATTCACAGCATACAGAAAGTGTGTAAAGTGTGTAAACATGTCAGATTGACTCACAGTGTTGCTGCACGTCCTGTAACGGATGCTCCTCCCCTCGCAATTCCTGCAGAAGAAGAAGAAGAAGAAGAAGAAGAATGACCATGACAACGCCTTACAAACGATTACTCTGGTGAACCCATCTTCTAAACGCTGAGCAATCAAACCTAATTAGATCACTTCCAATCACCCCCACCCCCCTCACATTTTCCAGTCCGATTTTGTCAGCCGCTTTGTTCGCTCGCTCGCTCGCTTGGTTGTTTATTTGTTGTTTGCACGGGAAGCATGCTCTCCGCCAGACACTCGGCGGCGTCTGCTCCGCCACAGGCAGCACGGCCTCTTCAAACAGCTCAAAGGTGCGACGGCACACCTGTCCTGCGGCTCCAGCTGCCAAGCTTCCCTTCTAATCTCAGGCTAACAGAGGCGCTCAGACGAAGACAACAGGGCTTGCGTAACGCTGCGAAACTGACAGGGCTCCGCTTTAGATGTGCCAAACTAACTCAGGCTCTTCTCATCAACTCCCGGCCCACGGCACTCGCAAAGGAGACCCCTTGATGTGGAGTCAAGAATGTGAAAAACTTCAGTGTGAGGAGAGAGAGAGAGTGAGCGAGAGAGAGAGAGAGGGATGATCAACATACATCCTAGCCTGAATCAGAATCGTCACATATCCTCATGTACCTGCTGTAGGGGGAGGGTGAAACTTCAGCCGTGCCCTATTCACTACATTCCCCACTACGAAATGCAAAAATCAAGGTCACTATATAGGGCACTATTATAAGGGAACAGAATTAAGGTAGTGAGTTCACACTACCAGGTCAGAGGTCAATCGGTGTTCGCTCGGGACTCAAAAATCTGCTCTAGATCTCTATGTGTGAATTGTGACGCGACCCAACCCGGGTTCAAAAACAATATCTAGCATGTTAAATATCTGGACCTGTCGGCCAATCGAAATCCTGCAGTGTGAAAAGTGTGACGGCCAGGTTGCGACGAGTGGCCAATAAGAACGCACGAATGACTTTAAAGGTTTGCTTCTTGCGTACATCCTCATCCATGTTTTTCGTAATAATAAAAAATACTTTGTTAAAAAACGACGTAAACATTCAGCATTAGCTGTAGCGTAGTTTGACCCGTACAGCGACCTGACCACTCTACAAGTCGTGTAGCGTGTTGAAGCCATCCGGGATCCGCGGGATTGTTACAGTGCAGTGAAAATTTTACCAGTGGGCGGAGCAAAGTAATATAAACCAATAACATTATAGCTTAGAGGCCGAACCCGGGAACTACATTGGGGTTCGGCCCCTAAGCTATAATATTATTGGTTTATATTACTTTGCCCCGCCCACTGGTGCAAGGTGATGTCATCAACAATCAAAACCA